>NW_009195832.1:0-46922 GCF_000690835.1 Fulmarus glacialis | reverse complement strand
ATGTAATAAAATATTATATAATAAAATATTTAATAATAAAAAGATACTTCACCCCTAAAAGCTGCATTTCTAAGGCATTACAACAAGGTCAGAAAGGGCTTGCAGCTGGCACTGTGATGTTTGTGTGCAGAGTCTGCACTGCAGAATGCAGTGTCGATGCTTTAGAAGTGATGGAGACCTCTTCCCCTCAACTTCCCTGGGTTACTCCAGCGCTCTTGCCAAGGCTCAAGTCAACAGAAGGTCAAATGCGGGTGAATGGAGGGAGATGCCTCAGGAGATGTTCTAGCTTTGCGCTTCCTCTGCACTGGGCTGTGTCTAATAAGCAGCAAGCCCTGAAGGAATAAATGTGCCGTAGATTTGCAAACTTGACTGAACTTATAACTTTAATTGCTCAGAAAGCTACTGGAAGGTTGTTCTGCATCCTGCGTAGCAGGGACAGCCCCATCTTTGTTGTGAAGAGCTCTACGCAACGTTGCCTGCTGCTGCTGAAACCTAGGGGTCTAACGGATAATCTTGTATGAAGCTGGTAGGGAAGTTGTGTATGTATCTGTGTAGCATGCATATGTAGTGCCACATACAGGTTCCTTTTTTTTTTCCTGCTCTGAAATGTGTCCCCTGTCAAATGCCTCTGGAGGAAATGCTCTTGGACTGGTGAGCCTGTACCTGTGAAATGCAGAAAAGCCGCCTACCTTGTCACCCTGTCAGAGACCCTCCCTGGGGGAGCCACATCATCTGTTTCTGCCAGATACTTTTAAGAGACAGATCTTTAAATTTATAAATTCATAGCAAAAATTTGTCTTTGTCCCACTCGTAAGTTGATTGAAACTCCCCTACTGAAATATTGAAGAGCAAAGAAGAAACCAGAGATGTTAAATGAATAGTTTGGAGCTAATTAAAATCTGAATCTGGTAATCCTGTGAAAACAGCTCAACTCTCTGTGCTAGGCGCTGGCTCGTTTCAAGGCAGATGATAGGAAATTCTCATGAAGTGGCTAAAATTGGCCATAGTGGTCGTTGTTCCGTGTGCTATTGGAGATGCAGCATTCAAGTGTCCAGCCAACATGAATCTTCCCAACCTAAAAAAAATCATACAATATGAGAAAACTATGTTGCGGGATTTTTGCCTTTGATTGTAGAATCGGCAATTTATGCTCAGATCTAAAACATGACCGTGATAATCAAGTGCATTCACATGGCGCCAGGAGGAAACCCTGAAGTTCTTATTATCTGTGGCACCAATCATGCAGCAAGACAACTTTCTGAATCTGTGTCACTTTCTGCAGTAAAAAATGGTTGTTTTTATCACAAATGGCAAAGACAATAAAACAACAATTCACAGTTCAGAGCCGCCTTCTCTTAATTTCAAAGGATGCAAATTATTTTAAGGAAATGAAGAACTGACTTTTGCAGGAGATGCTAACCTTTTCTTCTCCACATCCCCCAGAACTTTCTATTGCAAATTCTTTAAATACTTTGCACAGTCAATTAAAATTATTCATATAACAATTTATGATGGTTCAGCCTGGTGCAGCAAAACACACAAGGGGGCATTTTGTGAAGTGACTGTAATGGCATGAAACAGGGGCTTATGCTTGGTTTGAAGGTCATGTATGTGACTCCACTTCTTGCTGGGTTTAAGTCTGTGATGGCATCACTGAACATAGGTGACACTTTCCACATATTATGCTGGCTGCCTGCAGTGCTATGTAAACCTTGTGAGTAAAAGGCTGCTGGTCTGATTTCTGCTTGATTTAGGGTCTTGCTCCTTTATCAAAAGTAATTTTGGGCCAAGAGCTCGAGGCTGAAGGAGAGGAAGGGTGCTGGTGGGCATGGCAATCTGCACTTCTGTGCCCCAGTGTCTTTCTGCACAGCAGAGCCCCGAGAGCTTTTGACTGCAGTTAGTGAAGTTACAGTCCATGGTACGGTCTGTTCTTGGCCACGCTGAGGGTGTAAAGCAAATACCTCAGGCAAAACCACAAGTTTCTTGCAAATGGAAGCAGAAGATCCAGCATCAGTGATGCTGTGAACACCATGTGGGACATGTTGTTCCCTTACAGCAATAAGTGACTACAGATGTACCAGTAATATTGTCAGAAATGCACTGGGGTTTTGTGGTTGTCCAAGACTCACGCATGATGTCTTTTCTGTATCAGGTGCCAAATTTACCCTCATCCATGTTACAGCAGTAAAGAAGGGCAGACCTGTGAAGTTCCTGAATGATGCAGTTGAGATGTCTGTATTTTAATGATGGTGAAGGAAGAAACAAGTGAAAACATGCAAAGACGCCTATGTGACGTTCTTAAAATAGCAGGTGAGGGAGATGCTCTTTGAGCTTTTGAATGGATTTGGCTGAAAGCACTCAGCAAGGCAGCAAGGAGCTTACCAAAACTGAACTGAGGTTCTCCAGGCTGAAGAGCAGTGAGGGTGCTCAAAGCATGAAGCGGGTCCGAAACACTTGTCTCAGTATAGGGCTGAGGATGCCAGATTCATGAACAGTATTTTGTCATTGTAATATGGAAGTTTACCGTAGTCTCTGCAGACTTCAGCTGAGCTTCATGGCATTTTGCTGTCGTATTTAGTATTTGCTTTTTTTACTGTAAATATTTAACTTCCCAGTGTGATTTTGTGGACCGGCTGCTCTGGACTCAAGTTGATATTTTCATCAGACAATTCTGATGGCAAACTAATGGGAATTAAAACCCAAAACAATTATATGATGCATAGTCATACTATAACAGTTTATATCTTTAAAACCTATTAGACTGTTGTAGACAGAGGGTTTTAGTATGATTTGTGTGTTGATTTTATGCACAGGAACATTAGAATCATAGAATCATAGAATCATTAAGGTTGGAAAAGACCTCTAAGATCATCGAGTCCAACCATCAACCCAACACTACCATGCCCACTAAACCATGTCCCTAAGCGCCTCATCTACACGTCTTTTAAATACTTCCAGGGATGGCGACTCCACCACTTCCCTGGGCAAACTGGTGTTATCTGTGTTAGCAGCTTCTGGATGGAGTTGCACTTCTGAGAATGGGAACAGTAATGCAGAAAGGATCAGAGGGTTTAGTATTTGGCTGCAGAAAGAGTAGTATTTAAGTGACTGTCTTCCCCATGGTGTTTAATCCCTGCCTAACACCTGCTGTCCGTAAAGCTTTGGCTCTGACGCTGGTGCCGTAGTTCTCTACAAAGTATTCAAGAGCTGTACAGGGTGCTGGCGTTTCTGTAAATGGATTTTAGTTATCTGCTCAGAAGAGGTTGAAAAGTCACTGAATTAGACTCTGGAAGAGCTGTTTCTAGTTTTACAGATCATTTGAGCGTGACATTCGCTTTTTCCAAAAAGAGAACTACCTGAGATAAAGATTTTAAGAATAATGCAGTTTTTGTAGTTTGAACAAGAAAAAAAAAAATCCAAATAACGTTTTTAAATTAGACACAAAACTTTTCAACTTTTAGAAAGTTATTGATGTGCAATTGCAAATTGCGCCGGCAGCTTTCTTATGTGGTTGAAGCAGATATTCAGTGCCGAAAACCTAGAAATGTGTTTCGGAACCTGAGTTACAGTCAAAGGTCTGTTGGCAGTAGTGATACTATTACATTTGCTTCCACTGAGCGCTGAGGTGAGAAAGGCTGTTTTCAGCACAGAGGTTTTCTGAAGTATATTTACCTACCTGAATGTCACGTCTCGAGCGATGATGTGGGAAAGAAAAGCTGGCGTGGCAGCTCCGTTAAGCCCTGCTCACAGCGTGGGCTGAGCTACGGCAGCGCCGGGCTCTCGCCTACTGGGATGTCAGCCCTGGGAAATGGTAATTAAAACATCCCCGCGCAGGGCTGGTTGGCTGATGTATTTCAGGTCCAATGTTGTCATGGCTGTAGAGGAAAGCACGCAGCCCTGTTTGCGTCCCAAATGTCACGTGCAGGCAGAAGCGAGGTGTGGGGGACGATGGGGTGTCTGGCAGGGGACGGAGAGGGCAGCTGGCAGGGTTTCCAGCAGGGATGGGGCTGTTTTTTCACTTGCCCGGTACAGGGAGGGACTGAGACTGCTCCTCTGTAAGAAATAACTTTCTGTGGTTTATATTCCTCCCAGGGGGATGCCGCGCGCTGTCCCCCGGCTCTTGCTTTGAGCTCAGTTCCAGCCTGCATATGCCACAAACCGCAGCACAATCCGCAGTGAGCCTGGGCTGCTGCCTGCCTTGGGCAAAGCTGTGGAGAAACCAACTGCTCTGGTGGGTTTTGGAGCGAAACACACAAATGTTTTATTGGCCAAGATGTGCATGGCCTCCTGCTGGTGTTATGTGTTAGATGCCCTTTGGATGTTTTTAGTGTCATCACGTGAGAAAGAAGCCATGGATGAGACAGCATCACCTACGTGTATTCTCTAGGCAGTGTTTTATTGTGCTTCCTCCCTTCATAATTCCTTGCTATGGGAATTACGGCTGAAAAGGTGTTTTAAGAGAAATACGGTTGAGACAGTTTGTGCCGAAGGTTATCAGATGTTTCACTTCAGGGTGCCGTGAGCCCTTCTTCGGAAAAAAAAAAAAATCACTTGAAGGTCTTCCTTTGATCATATTTTGTTTATTCTGAAATAGGTAGAATTTCACTTCCACGGCCTGTCATCTCAAACTCTGAAAACTGGAATAGTTTTTACATCTGCATGGCCGGCTGCGGAGGAGGAGGTTCAGGTGCTGTGCTGTGCACACTTTCTGCTGTGCCGCACACCTCGCGCAGGTGTGCCCCGCGGGCTCCGTGTTGCCAGCTCTTCCTTGGGATGAACGCGGACAGCAGGAAAAAATGAATTGTCCGTGTTCTGCTGCTCAGATTTATCTAGAGATTTCACCCTCACTTGATTAAAAAGCTAGCAAACCAATCTGCAGTCCTGCGCAAGGAGTAGGATGGCAAAAAGCTCTAATTTGTTTTTATCACTCACGTCAAAGAATACAGATAAGTGATATTTTCTGGAGAAATGGAGTTAATCTTTTTCAACACAAGGCAGAAAACAAAATTAAACAGAAAATTGTTGAGGCAGTTTTATCTAAGAAAGGAAAAAAATGCTCACACTAATAGCAAGTGCTTATTTACAGGGGAATGTTATGGTTTATGATCATCCCTGAAAGAATGATCATAATTTTTTTTAAAAATTCAGGCTGAGGCGTCACCCTATTTCCTTCCCGATGCAAACAATCCAGTTAAAGCTGAAGACCGGAGCTGAGACACTCTATTTGAATGACATATTTTGGACAAATCCTTTACCTGTTGAAAAAATGTAAATGAAACAGGCTTTTTTTGCTGAACTATTTGCTGATTTCATCTAAATATATCCCACTGTGAAATATTTTGCCTATATTTAAATTTGAAAGGTAGGGAAAAAAAAAAAAAATCATGCTAAAATAGGCATTTCATTCAATCCCAAACTGATCGAGGTTGTATTCTTCACTTCACCAGCAGAACCGAACTGGTCCTCTCCTTTCAGTCGGTGGCACAACACATGAGAGAGCCGCGAGGCTGCCGTGTGTTCCCCAGCATCCGATGGACATCGGTGCTGGCTGCTCCCCCGGGGAGAGTCCTGACGGGTCTAGAGGCACAAACACGTGTTCCTGCATGGATCTATAGAAGTTGCTACTTTTTAAGGGAAGAGGAACCGCATTAAATTTGTGGGGCCAATTTCCTCTTCTCCAGACTCTTTTGGTTCAAACTCCACCATGGGAGCATCCTTGCAGGGAGGGATGCCGGCCGGGGCCACTGCCGTGCCCCATCCCACCCCCGTGGTGCCCACGCCTGACGGAGCAGCAGCCGCAAACCACGATCAGCCGGTGGGAGCTGGTCGGGGAGGCAAAGTGCTAAAGTGAGATTGGTTTCTCTGTTGGAGAGAAACCTTAAAAAAGGTTTTAACTCTAGGTAATCACTATTTTCTTGACTTGCTGAGCAGCAGTGCTGTGTCTGCGTGTCATCTGGCTGATACCTGGAACGATGACACTTCGGAATAAGGAGTAAAGACCTGGATGAACATAGAAGGACAGAAGCAAAGGGATGTCCTAATTACATCTGGTCCCTACCAGCCTCTTAGGACTGACTCATTCATCAGCTTCACCATCACATCAATTTCATATATGGCATTGCGGTGCTCAAATAATTCCTTTTATTTTTGAGGAAAAGAGCAGAGATCTATATCATCACACTGAAATGAAGAAATGTTCATTTCCTAATTGTGCTGAAGGCAAGATTGCTGAGAAACTCCAAAGCTGGTATGGTGACCACAATAGCGAGTTCACCAGGAGCAACCCAGGTAATGTGATCTGTAACAATAAAAAAGGCAAAATGTCTTCCAATGCATCAGGTTAGTCCCAAAAACAGCTTGCAAATTCCTGTGTCTGGTAGTTTCAGATACAGCCGTGCATAGCATAGTTTGAAATGGCTCTTTGGCAGAGAGTAAGGATATTTCTAAATAGACACACAAAATGCACTTTCTGGAAGATATTTGATTAAATATTTCTGGAAAATCTTCTGCTTTTCTGGCAAATATTTGGTTAAATGGATGTTGCTGGGAGTGTGACTTGCTCTGCTGTTGTTGACATTAAGGATTTGTCATTGCAAATTAGAGGACAAAATGGTTTGATGTTTCCAAAGATGGGGGGAAAAATCCACAGGTTTATTCCTGAGTGCTGGTCGCAGGAGAGTTTTATCCCACTGTCAGCCAAAATGGGGATTTTATTCCTAATGTATACTTGAACCAGGGTAAAAAACCCACGAGTGTTTATTTAACTTGATGCTGCAGTCATTGCTGTGTGATGGGACAGATACATATATACAAGGGCCAGCTTCAGCCGTGCTAACCTCTATCTATAGGGACCCTTGCATGCCTGAGTTATTCAGGCAACTGCTGGCAAGGTTCAAGGCTGAATTTATCTCAAGATCATAAATCCACCGGAGCTTTTAAAACCACAAGAGACCGGGTAACACTGGTCTTCAACCAGACCTGTCATCTCTGCTCTGCCAAGGAGATGGCTGTTTGTTCTGGTTTTGGAGGTAGAGAGGCTGCAGTCATTCTGGAAAGAGAGGCGTGGGCAGGCAATAGTTCAAGGTCTCCCAAGCCATGGATTTGCTTTACAGGAACAGCCTGCAGTTAAATAAATCTGGAGAATTGTGCTGGTGAAGGTGCCCTTAAAAACGAGCCCAAGGAGGAGTAAAGTGTGATGGGAAAGCTCCAGCAACCTGGGAACTGCCATCAGAAAAATAAAGATGGTTGTATCTTTCTTGCAGGCAAACTGGTTTTGGAAGTAGCTGACCTAAAAATAAAATAGAAAACACTGACACCACCCCTTGAAGTCTGCCAGGGTGCTCAATGTTCAGCACCTGACTGCCTGTTCGTGTTCTTGGCCGGCGTACTGCCTTCCCGGGCTGCCCCAGGGCCAGGCGAGCCTGTGCCACAGCAGCGTGGCACCTGAGGGACGGGGCTGGTGGGGATCCGAGATCTTTTTGGTTTGTATTTTGTTCTATTTGGAGAACACGTTTGTCTGTCGGCTCTGAGACCCAGCCTGGGACTCAGCCCGGACCTGACTGCCTGTTCGTGTTCTTGGCCGGCGTACTGCCTTCCCGGGCTGCCCCAGGGCCAGGCGAGCCTGTGCCACAGCAGCGTGGCACCTGAGGGACGGGGCTGGTGGGGATCCGAGATCTTTTTGGTTTGTATTTTGTTCTATTTGGAGAACACGTTTGTCTGTCGGCTCTGAGACCCAGCCTGGGACTCAGCCCGGCCGAGGGCGGTAAGCCTGTGGCTGCTGCATGCTGCAGCTGCGGCTGTACGGTGCGTGCGCTGGTTCAGGGACCCCCTCCGTGGCTGCCCTATTAATATGCTATTATTCATATAAAGCAGAAGAACAAGTTCAGGAGAGACTGAGACTCATGTTTCCTTTTTCTTTTCATTTTTTGCTAAATTCATAGTGTCAAGATTAGCGCATCCAGGAAGGATGCAGAAGGCTCACCTCCTGGTCGGGTTTCTATCCGTGTCTTGACCTGGCATTTCCCACATTTTTATAGAAACACCTTAGCTGGTGTTGAGTGTCAAGACTTTATCTAGAAAGCTTCGATTGCTGTACAGGCACTTTAGGAGAAATGCCTAGAGTTTTCGGAAATAAATGTCATTTTAGATTAGTAACTGGCTTTCTTCAGCCTCTGATAAGTGGATATTTGGCTCCTGAATATATATATTTTATGCTCCAAGACACAGCATTATTTGCAGCGTGCGGTCAGAGCTCTGTGTGTGTTGCTGATGCTGCAGCTGAGTTTCCGTCGCTGTGGTGGAAATGGATCTCTAAGAAATGGGACGGGGCCTCTGCTGCTGCGGCTTTGGGGGGAAAGGGGGAGAGCTCTGCTGGCTCCGTGCTCTGCTTGCAAATGGTTCTTTACTCAGAAAGAAGGCAATTAAGTGACAAGGGATTTTGGTTGTCCTTCACAAAAAAGCATCAAGCTTTCTTCCCTCCAATACTGTTCTGTGTTTCTGTGAAAACATAATGACAGTTAAATGAGCTTTGTTAAAACTTCCATCAAACAAGTGTGCTGTGGAGAAGGCAGAGGAGTTAAAATTAAGTCTAGCGTTTTCCCTGCAGACTTCCTTTCGGAGACTCCTACAAATACCACGTCTGCAAATCTATGATCTCTACATGCAGTTGCTTATTTTTGCACACAGAAATTCCTGCGAGTGGCAGTTTTGAGAGAGAAATCTCAAAGATCCTGAATTTTCTTCTGTTCCATCTGAAGTAATTTTTCTCCAATCCAATTCCATCTGAAGTCCATTTTCTCCATTTTCCCCCATTTTTCCAGATGGTTTTTTTTTGTGTGTAAATGTGACTGTTTTTAAATCCACTGTTTTTTCATGAGGGATCAGGTAATTATTTCAAAAGGATCTGTATAGAGAAGAGAAGAGGCAGGCTTTTGGGGATAGCTATAAATTTCTTAGATCATCCCATTTCCTGGGTTTAAGTGGTTTGATAAACTGCCCCTGGATATGAAACCCTGTACGAGAGCAATCCAGGTCTGCATTTTACAGAGATTTTGGAAAAAGCAAAGGCTGTACGTGCTCACATTGTGCTGATGTAAGTAAGTTATATCACAGGTGACTGACAGCTGCATTTCCAGTTTCAATGATTATCACAGTGCTGCTTGGGTTTATATTGTACTAAGTTTTTAGCATGCCTCAACTTTGTGTTAGTATCTTTTTATTATATTAATGTCTAAATTTAAATTGAAAAGCATGGCTAGCAGCCTACACAGTACCTTTCACAAAACTAGTCTAAATGTCTTGAAAAAAAGATTTTAATTCACGTTTATTGAGATGCCTATTTTATCTGGCTTTCAAGTCCCCCGATGCAGTGGATTTTTGCTGCTTAAAATAAAGCAATTCCTTTGCAGGCCAACAAATGTGCTTCACCGCAGGAGCTTCACTAACCTGTGCTGATGCTCTGAGGAGGTGGGTCGTTTCTGTGTTGATCCTGGCAGAGTGTTGGTGCATTCGATAACTAGACATCTCCGCTGTGACTTATGGCAGTTCAATATTATCAAATATTATCAGATTAGCAAATATTATAGCTAACTTCATTTTGTGCAGAATAAATGACAGGAAGCCATGGAGATTTTTGTGCGCCTCTTTGTTTAACAAGGGCTATAATTTGTGCAGCATGTGTTTGGTGTGGAAAGACAATTTAATGGAGGCATATTGCCTCACATTTACAAATCAAACCCTCCTAATAAACAGTAAGTCAAGTCACAGGGAGCTTAGGGAGATGCCTCATTTGTCACGTGCTCTTTTCTTTCCCAGATAGCGGGTGCTTTGACGCAGCAGCTACATTTTCCTGTCTCTCTCTGACAGTCTGGACAGAGCTCGATGGACTGTGGCTTTAACATCTCACACAGTATTATAAAAGGAGCATAGAAGTGGCTTGTGTAAAAAGAATCATCTCCTCTTCTTTCACCTTTGCCTTTTGTGGTTACTGTATTTTTAGTATAGTTTGAGGCAGTGATCGGAATGAAGATGTCAAACTCGCACTGTGAAACCAGTTCATCCTGCAACCAGACTGCATATTTGGTGTTTGGAGAGGGATGGAGTAGTGTATGTCTCATACAAGCTCCCTTCAGCCCTTGTTTTGGGCTTAAAACTCCGGATCAAAGCTCTGGGGCCAAAATGCTCTTGTCCATTCTTTGAACTCTCAGTAGGGAAATGATGCTGCCGCAGAGAGAGCTCGGACCCGCGTTTCAGCCAGCTCTGTGCAGGTGGTTAAAGGTCACCGCCACAAAATGAGAGAACAAAATCGTGCAGCAAGAGAACGAACAGGATTCTGGTCATTATAATTATCTCTATCATGGGTCAGGGTGTTGGGGGTCAGGGTCCCCTGGGCAGGTTTTGGGTACTGCAAAGCAAAGGGGCAGTCTCTGTCCAACCTTTGTCCCACCATTCGTGGAGCACAGCCTGGGTTGACTGTCCTTTGCTGGCATCTCTGAGGGCTTTGGTGGTGACCTGCCGTGGGGACATCCTGGTGCTTCTGATATTTCCATTTTGCACTGCTGTCTTCTGTGACTCAGTATGGAGCTGTGGGTTGCCTCATTCATTCTCTAAAGTGCGAGTTGAGTGGTCTGGGCTCAATCTGTGTGACCTTCCTGACCTCCTGTTTTCTTGAGCTCTTTTTTTTTAGTAAAATAGAGTTCATTCTTCCACCTTGTCATTTTGTAAAACAGTTTTATATGCGAGTGATATGAAAGTGATATGAAAAGCGAAGCCAATGAAGAGAAGGCCATGCCACACTATCTATTTATATGGCAGAGCACTTACTGAAGCATACCGTAAGTTTGCTCAGGTTTTTAAACTTCTTGGGACAGGAACTCTCTCTCTGCATAGATCTGAATGAGTCCTAAGATGGTGGCATCCGAATTTTGAGTGAGGTCCTTAAGAAGTGATCACTCTTGCTAAAAGAGACACTCACAAGCACTTAGCAGTTGCTGAGGCCATTCAGGGAGATGTAAAATACTTGTGTTTGGGCAACAGCAGCAGCATGTTTCTGAGGAAGAGATTTGAGTGACCAGGGAAAAAGGTGTGAAGTGCAAACATGGACCCAGGAGGTACCTACTGGGGCAAGGCTGGTGAGATCTACTGAGACGACTCTGCTGGGTGATGTTTGCCAGTCTCCTCCATGCCCTGATAAGGAACGTGAGTCCATGAAGCCAGAGGAACCACCGTCCTGGCTTTGCATATTCCGGTCTGAAGTTGCACCTGAAATCATGACTGTGTAAATACACATTTGCCAAAAGCACAAGGGAAATTCTCATGGCTGTGCCACTGAAATAACAAGATACTTCCTCAAATTTAGCTGCATGTTTGATATTGACTCAAACTGGTCTGAAAACACAGTGTACAGGGGTGTTGACACACCAGCCTGCTTGGCAGAAACTCCATGTTATAGCCCAATTTTATATTTGTGCCTGGCCTACCATCTGATACGTGTGATAAAAGCTGCACCACGTAACGATCTCAATGGGCTGACAATCAAAAGGAAGCCAAGAACTGAAAAATAGCCATTGCAAGGGGAAAAAGTGAGTCTTGTTGGCAGAACTGTAGATGGGAGTTTGCATTACATCTCCTTCTCCTTCTCCATGCTATGCCTGAATAATTTGCAATAATTGTGTCAAATTCCCTGATCTCTTAGGACTGATTGGCACGATATGTGGGAACATTAAAAACTGCAAACCACCCAGTGGAGTGGAGTGCCCCAACAGGTAAGACTCAGTTATTCTTTGATTTCTCAGCCTGCAGGTGGTTTTGCTGCACATGTGGATGGGTTTTTCTCTGCAGCCAAATCATGCCAGAAATGGAGGGGAGTATTTAAGAAAAGGCTGAGATTCTCTCGTGATATTGTTCCAACAGCTCAGGCTATTTAAGGAAAAAAAAACACAACAAAACACACAAAAGGAGGCTACAATATCTTGCAAAACCTCTAATGATAAAATAATGATAAAATCAAGATAAACGTGGTCATGGAAATACTTGTGAAAAATTTCTAGCATTGATCCTGTCAAAGTAATGGCCTCGTGCCCTACGCACTAGGAAAAACCCCTTCCAACTTGCTGCTTTGATATCAGAAAATGCAACATATGTCCATCATTTTCTTTAACTGAATTGAGCTAGTACTGACTGAATAGTTTGCAAGAACTAATATGAGCTGAACACCACCTGGGATGCCTAAATCAGGGCCAAGTTATCAGATGTTCGGAAGTGCCAGTGTGGCTATTTGTGAGGATGCCCAAAAGTTAACGCAATCATTTGGAAAGCTGGTCTGGTTACAAATTCAATCCTGAATCAGCTGAATCAAAAGTTGCCAATTCAGAAGCAGTGTTTCCTAGCGTAGGCCAGCTGCACAGTCAGTATATGGAGCAGAGGGTTGTTCATGGGGGGAGCCTTCGCCTCCCTGTAAAATCAAAGGAGGGGGAGAGTGGCGCCTCATATTTGTAAGTGGGACCACACCTGAGAAGTCTTTATCAACCGTACTGGGAGTTATTTTTGGGGCGCTGGGTTACAGTGTTTGGGGGACTGGGCATTTTAGGGACTGTAGTACCTATGTTGGAGGCTGAAGAGGCTGTCTGTGTCTGGCCCTCTGCTGTATTTTGGTTTCTGGAGCTGGTCTACAATGATGTTAGGGCATCAGGAAGAGAGACTGCTACCTGTTACTGCTGTAATCTCCTGTTTAACACCTGCATGCAGCTTTGAAGCAGAGCCATATGAAGACATCACCATTCTGGTCTCATTCTGCTTTAAGACATCACGGAAGAAAATTAAATAAGGAGATAATACAAAAACTGCTTTACAAATTATCCCACAGGTATTATGAAGGAGAAGTGGTGAAGATAAAATACATGGAGCAATTACAAATCCGTTAGCAGCGGATATGCTTAGAAGCCCCGTGTTTATTATGGAAATTTGTGGGCAGCTGTCCATAAATTGATAAAAATGCATACTCCAAGCAATGCTCATGAAGCTGAGGCTGGAACAGTAACAGGGGAGTTGTGCAAGGCACTGACACTAAGTATTCTCCATAATTATACACACAGAGAAACAAAGACAAGGCTGGGAAAATCAGAATTAATGGCAATCTAACTTAACAAAGAGAAGTGATTGTTTCACAAGTGCTTATAGAAGGAATTGCGTCTGTTTACTGCAGAAATTAGGAAAAAGGAGAAAAATCATTGGGTATAATCAGGGGCTCTGTCTGACTCACACCAAAGTCAAAAGCATTTCAAAGGTATAGCTGTCTTTGCCTTATCAAGCCTATACTATGGAATAAACAAATGAAGAAGCACATGGTGTTACAGGTGCAATAACTACCTGGTAATGCAAAAGGGGAGAAGGTATACAAATAATTTTATGGGCAATGTTAACTTTAAAGCAACTTCTTTGTAGAAAATTAGGTTCAGGGGCAACAGAGGAAGGTAATAAGATGAATTTTGGAAAGAAGAATGAAAGATTACTGTGGGCAATGCTGTGTGAGGTTTTGTCGTGGTTTAACCTGGCAGGCAGCCAAATACCACGCAGCCGCTGACTCACTCGCCCCCCCAGTGGGGCGGGGAGAGAATCAAAGGGTAAGAGTGAGAAAAACTCGTGGGTTGAGATAAAGACAGTTTAATAGAACAGAAAAGGAAAAATAATAATAATGATAGAATATACAAAACGAGTGATGCACAATGCAATTGCTCACCACCCGCGCTGACCGATAACCAGGTAGCGGTCGGTACTTCCTGGATCACGCCTACCATTCATATACTGAGCATGACGTCACATGGTATGGAATACCCCATTGGCCAGCTGGGCTGGCTGTCCTGATTATGTTCCCTCCCATCTTGTGTACCTAGCTCAGTCAGTAGGCGTGGGAGCTGTCCTTGGACTAGGAGAGCACTTAGCAACAACTGAAAACATCAGTGTGTTATCAACATTCTCCTCATACTAAATCCAAACCACAGCACTAGCAAGAAATTTAACCCTATCCCAGCCGAAACCAGGACAGGTTTTAAAGCACAGAACACTCCCTCATGCATATGACAAAGCAGCTGAGGCTTGGAAGCTTGCCTAGAGGTGGGATTTGTATTATGGACACTGCTGAGAAAATTCTGTATAAACTTGTTTCTGTTGAAGTAAAAAAAGCAAAGTAGACATCTGCTGACATATGAGCATAAAAATGTCACCCACAAGTTTTCACATTCAATTTAAATGAATAAACTTGTTGTGGATTAAATAAACCAACAGAGTATATCTATATGGGATACCAAGAAGTGCAGTTGCTAAATAAAATTTCTTTCCCTTTTCTAATGCAACACAGCTGAGGAAGAAAGCAAACCGACTTTATCATGTTTTTAACTACAGTTGTGCAGACACAACTGTTTGAATGGTTTATACAGAATTTTATCACAGAGGGAAACCAAAACATCTGTCCGAGCTGCATGAGAAGCTGTAAGAATGCAAATGAGGAGAAGAAATTTATTGGATTCACATGGGAGAAATCTGGCCATATAAATTCCAGTCTCTCCATACTGTAAGTACAAGTGAGAAAGGGATGCACGTGAAGCAGAGCCATCTCTTTGTATGATACCTTCAAACTACTGGGAAGTGCTCATGTAGCAGCAGTGGGGGATCCAGGTACAAGCCTTTGTAAGCTACAGTTGATTTTGTTAAGTAAAACCAGGTGAAGGACGTGGTTGAAGCTTTGCCGGTGCAGCAGGCGGATAAGGACTCAGTGATCACCCTGCAGGGCAGGTTGGTCTGGTGCATATTCGCATGATGTCGTTTCTACTTGATGCCAAAATCAAACATTGCAGAGGTCTTGGGTGGTGTCAGCTAATATGGTATGGGGAGACTGCATTTGTAGCAAGACTACGGTGGTCTGATGTTTTGGGCTTGATGGGAGTATGTGAACAGGAGCTACTCCCTTCATGGCGTTAGTTATTAGATATGCCTTCTTTTATGCCAGTAAGGGTAATCTTACTACCACAAGACTGGGAAGGACTATTGGGTCTTTTATTCTACGCTCTTTCCTGGGCCATGGCTGCAAATGTTAAACCCGAGCCTGCTGGGAGAGTGCAGGGGGTTGCCCTGGTAGATGTCCACACCTGCATGAGCTCTCTAGAAATGTGTGAGGTCAGCCAAGGTCTCAAAATGCTTCTTTACCTCCATTGACCAAGAGGCTCTAGATGACTAATTCACCTGTGAACATTTAGTCTGCAGACATCTGGAGTTAAGAGAGACGAATCTCACCTCTGTCATCCACATTAGGTGGATCATGACCTAGCAAATTTTGTGACTTGCAACACAACTGCCTTCTCAGAGGAAAGAGGAGAGAAAAGAGCAGAAGAAAAATAGGAAATTTGGCAGCAGGTTCAAGTTCCTCCTTTTATGTTAGAGTCAGCCTGTGCATGGCTGTCTTCATTTTGCATCTTTTTTATTAGGTTTGTGAGTAAGAAATGGATTGTTTTAAGATGGAGGTAAGCTGATGAGATAAGTGAAGTAAAACGAAAGGGAACCTCTGTGACTGCATTCCAAATATTCCTGCTGTAAAGACAATCATGTAGCAGGTGGGTTTGAGTGAGAGAAGATACCAGTGTTGTAGGAATTACAGCATGGGCTACAGAGATAACAGATCTTGCTGTGTTTGTCTCCTGGTGCTTAAGCACAGCAAGTCAGGGGCAAAAAACACAGAGCATTTAAGGCTGTCATATCAGGGAGTCAGAAATGTGCCCAATGTAGCATCATGACTACATAGCACCCATGTCCATGGGTGCTCAACATCCAGGCCTGCGAGGTGCTGAGCACCCAACAGTCCCACTGCAATCACTGGGAGCAGACTTTGCTGAGCAGTCCCATGTGCTCCAGCCCATAGATTTCACAGTGGTGAAAGCCTTTCCCCTTGGCCTTGTCATAACTTGTGCTGGAATGTGATGCTCAGAGTTGCCCGCAGTGGGCGAGAGGGCTTCGTGCTGCTGAGATGAGTAGGGTGCCACACTGTACGCAGGTACGTCACCTGCCCTCCATGCCTGTGGATGGAGGAACCAAGCATTCTGGTGGCCACATGGCTGCTGTGGGGCTTGGGACAGATGCTGCTGTGGGTGCTGGAGAGTGGGGCCATAAAGGAGGACAGAACTGTGGTGGTGTCTCTGACCATAGTCGTCTTCCACACCAGCTGCGACTCACATCCCACAGCTGTGGGACAGATACCTGCATCTCTCTTTGCTGTGCATTTGGAAATGGAGATGTCTTCCTTATGGTCAGGCTGTGCTGGTGCTAGTGAAGGGGGGTGTCCCCTCCTAAAACCCTTGTGGTGGTGGAAGCTGAAGGTTTCCCCCCTCAGAAAGGCTATAGAGTAGCAGGGAGGGTTCAGAAGGAACAGCTTTGATAATCCAAAGGGTAGGAAACAGCTGAGAAAAACAGAGTTTTGTGACTTTTGAAGAGAAAAAGAGATGAGGGAGGGCATGGTAGAGGTCTATAAAACCCAGAGTGGCCTGGGGAGAGGGTGGACATCACGTTCACTGCCTCTTCCAACGCAAGAACTCCAGGCCAACGAATGGCACTAAAAGACAGCGTCAAAACGAAAAATGTTTGCTTTAGGCAAGATTTAGGCATCAGGTTTAGGCAAGCTGCAGAGCAGGTGGCACTGGGGAGCTGTGGTTCCTAGAGGTGCTGGGGTGAAGTGCGTTGCTCTTCCTCCTCTCCCCTCCCAATTCAGTTGCTACAGACCAAGAAAATCCAACTCTTGGGGGGCTTGGCCCCCTTAGCAGGGTTTCTCAGGAGTGTGCCCTGCCATAATTTCCCAGCTGATACTCCTCTTGCCATAACTGCTGCTATCTCTACTAACTAATTGAGAGAAAAGAAGCAGGGCTGCTTCTTACCTCCCTTTCCCTGGAAGGCTTGGACCTCTGGGAGACCTCATGCCTGAACAACTTCTAGCACAAGCTTTTCCTGGAGAGGGTGGCCCAGGCTTATGCTTTGCCCACGCTGTGGCAGGGCAGAGATGGGCTACAGCCTCCCCGGTATGCTCCAGACTCCACACCAGCATCAGTTAGGCAGCATAAGCTGTTATCTGTGTGCCTCGCGGGGTTCCTGTTCAGAAAACAGAGAGAAAGGAGCCATCAAACTTTTATGGCAGGTTGTAGTTAATTTACATGAGAACTCTTCTTCCATTTCAGTGCACGGAAAATGTTTTTATAGTAGCTGTGCAAGATATCTATTCCAATCCTTTTACATCAATAACCGTCTTTTCAGGACTGAATTTATTCATGAAAACCCAGCGACTTTTTCTGAGAAGTCTAAACTGCTAGAGAAGCCAAAGATGATGATCTATTAATTGTGAATTTAAAAACCTTTGCTTTAAAAACCTACTGTATTTGAGAACCTTGTCCTCTGTGCTCTTTTACCCTAAATTTTTTCTGGTATATCAACATTACGTGGTCCTGCGCTAAGTAGCAAAGCTGAACTGCTTCATCTGTTCAACATTGTAGTTACGTATCTTATCCAAAATGCTTCTACAGTGAGAAACTGTGAACAAATGTTTCCTGCTCATCTTTGCCATTCCACTAATGATTTTAGAGGCCCTAATATATCCCACCCATTTGTCTTTTCCAAGCATCGGTGTCCTAATTTTTGTAGCTGTACTTGTCTGGAAGCTACTCCATGCCCTTGGTCACCTCAGTCACTCTCCTCTGTCCCCTGCCAGTTTCCACTTCTTTTGGGAAGACTGCACAGAATATTAAAACTAGGTGTATAGAGTGGCATAATATTTTTTGTCAAAAAACACAGAAATGATGAACACTTCATCCACAACAGGGACTCTTAGACATAACAACTGCATAAATAAAATGTCCTTTTAATGAAATCCCCAAGTGAATTTTCACAATAAACCCTTCCCCTTTCCTTCTGAAG
Organism: Fulmarus glacialis; assembly: GCF_000690835.1. NCBI lineage: Eukaryota > Metazoa > Chordata > Aves > Procellariiformes > Procellariidae > Fulmarus > Fulmarus glacialis. Next base: position 28,979 of record NW_009195832.1, on the reverse strand, counting down.
TGTATGAGAACCTCTGCCAGCTTTGCATCTGCCTGGGTGGAGCCCTTCTCCTCATTGTCTGTTTTCCCGTTTCTGTCCAGCAATGTGCTTTACTCAGACCGTGCTTCTCCTCGGCATTTCAACGCACTACATTACGTTACTCAAACCCTCCCTTGCAAGCATAATGGCACTGTTTAAGCTAATAATGACAACCACATAATGAAAGCTAGCCACACCTTTTGGCTACTCTTGTCTAAACTCTCTAATCAACTTGCCTTGTCAGAGGTTGAGGAAATATTAGTGGGTAAACACTTATGAGTCACAGCGGTTTCCAGAAGTCACCTGCCTGGGAAGCAGGAAAGTGCCTGGGCTCATGTAATCCCTCAGCCAGGGAGCTCTCTCCGATCAGCATTGCATTGCTGGATGTGGGTCTGACAGACCTGCTTTTGCCTTTTTTTTCCCCCTATTAAAACACAACGATGTTTTCCATGTTTAATCATTGAGTAGCTGTTTTGAAAAAAATGTTCATGTGTTGTGTTGGAGGGCAGCAGGAGCCCCACTGTGGATTTCCAATCGAGTCAACCATTATCTCTCTGCAAAGTCTATTTGTGCTACAAAAATACCCTGCCATTTCTATGAGTATGTATTAACCTTAAGATATCGGCAAAGTGAAAGCCTGATGTCGACACGCTTTTCCTCTTCCTTCCCTCCCCGCAGACAACAGCTCATTACCGCAGTCACTGCTTTTCAGCTCACAGTTAGCATTTTGCAGCCTCCTCTGCCCCCGGGTGTTGGAGGGGATCAGACAGACCTCGTTGAACTCCTGGGTGACCTCCTCCAAGACATAGGTGTCCCTCATTTCACTTCCATTTATTTCACTTCCAAACTTAATCAGACCAAATCAAATTACTGTCACAGTAATTCTGAGCACGTGTCTCTACATAGAGGTTAATGCAGTTGAATTTGTCCACTTCAAAAGTTAATTCAGATTAACTCCCCTGGGCCCCCTGTGCAGTAAAGCCTTTGCTGGTCTCCCACAGAGCCAGGAGACTGGCATCTTCCAGCGAATTAGAGAAATAAAAATAGCTAGGGTGATATTAATGTCACTTAATCTCACAAAGCCCCTTTCTAGCCCATGCAGAGCCGTGAGGCACAGCTCCGCTGGCCTCTCTGGGCAGGTACATTGGGAAGCGCCCTGGAGCGGTGAATCGAGGGCAGCTGGACCCTGATGGATGTCTGGCACCACGTGAGATGATTCTCCCTCCTTAGGATGGGTCAGTATCCTAAATGTGAAGGAAACTACATCAGTTTTGTGACCTAATGATCAGTGGTGCCTATAATATCCACTGAGCTAACTGCGCTCCAGATAATGCCCCAAATAATTACAAAGTGAAAAAGCCCAGCACTGTGAAAGGCAAACTCCCCTGAATGTGGGAGCTGGACTGACAGATTCACCCAGAATAGCTTGGAATGACTTTCCCAAAAATCGAGTTTCCATCTTTTGCTTTATTCGAATCAGTTTTCAGAAATCAGCCCTGCAGCATTACCTACTGAAAACTAGTGGGTCACACACAATTCCTGTAATCTGCTGTATCACATGCAAAATGGGAACAGTGTAAACACAGGCATCGAGTGCCATTAGAGATGCCAGGGAGCTCAGCCACCCCCAGGGCTGGCAGGTATAGCACAGGATCCACAGGGCACCCACACATTTCTGGAGCAGTGAAGGGAGACTAAGCAGGATGTCTTGAAGCATCACAGATGGCACTGATTGCCACTGTTGAGGCAGAATTGCTCCATTTGCATCCTTATTGCTGAACCTGGGTCCTCTCCTGTCTCCAGTTGTGCTGATGAGCACCCACCTAGACATACCTAAAGCCCTTCTTCAGACAGCTGCTACTTTGTCAGGATAAACTTATCTTTGGGCGGAGGAAGGAAGAAACAGCTCTCCTGGCACCTTCATAGGCCACACAGGGAATCTGTGAACCTAGAACAAGTACTTAAGATTGTGGTTTCATCAGCATCTGTGCCAACCTGATGGCTCCATCTTCCCTCCTGTCCTTCCTCCTGCTCCCCGCTGTGTGATGGCTCTTGCTCCTTGCCTCCTTGCTCCAGACTCCCTGGTTCCTCCTGCAAGACAGTTCCAAATTGTCCACTCATTTCTGGTGGATTAGTGAGCTAAACCGGCTCTGAGCAATGTTGCTATAGTTGGCATAACAAAACCATCAGGAACATGGCTGAGAGCGGAAGAGGGGGCTGGTAAGGGGGAGTGACGCCCCCACCCCTCCCCAGCAGCAGTGAGCTGTTCAGTCGGCTCACATCGCTGCGTGAAGCCCCGCCGATGATAAATGTCTAAACTAGATGGTATGAACGCGTCCCTGTGTGTTTTCCTTAGCACCTAGAACATCTGTGCTGACAAGTGCTAAACCAGCCATAAAACCTAAAAAAAAATCAAATTAAAAAAAAATCCTAACACCTGTTGATGCCCTTTATTTTGTCACTCTGACAAGAATTTAAAACTCTTGGTTTTAACCAAGATGTAGAGCAGTTTCTGTTTGGAAAGATCCGAATTAACCTTCAAGATATAAGACATTCCTCTTGCCAAGAGATCAGGCTTTTCTTTTCTTCCCCTTTTGCTCCTCAACACAACTCTTTGGCAACACTTCAACATGAATTGCAAAGCTACTGAACTGAGTAGCAAAATGACTGCACACGCGATGTAGTGCACAATGAGCCAGGCCTCCTCTTTTTGTGCTAATGGCATTAATTGCAGCAGTTTGTTTATCCTCTTGTGTGAATGGCATTTTGTAATATGTGAAACAGGTTCACTTTTGCAGAACTGTGCAGCACAGTGAAGCATGGATATATTTTTGATATGAGAGATGAAATGATCAGCTAGTTAACACCCTCTATATTTGGTCAGCAGGTTTATGTTTGGTTAGTTTAATTAGGTTAAGCAAGATATTGCCTAAAATATGCCTGTGCTTTGTCCCAAAGTTTACATTTGTATAGCTCCAAGAACAAATGGAAATATTGCATTTGCTGTATTGCTGTGACACTGCAGAGCATCATTTGCTGTATGAATAATTTGAAAATATTATACTATGCTTGCAAATGCCCCAGGGAAATAGAGAACTAGACTCATTCCCATATTGCAGCTGCATAAGCTGTAGTTCAGAGAGGGTGTGTGACTTGTGCGGTCACAGTAACATCGATATCGCTACAGGGAGCAGATTTCATCCTCAGCCCACACTGTAAATCCTGATACACCTGCACACACCGTTACCAGTATCAGGATATAGGATCGTATGGTAGGATCACAGGAGAAATGAGGTGGTAAGGGCTGTTGGGAGGTCTTTAGTTGAACCTCTTGCTCAGAGCAGGGTCAGCCATGAGCACAGACCAGGTTGCTCAGGGTTTTTGTCCAACCAGGTATTGAAAACCTGCAGGGACAGAGACTGTACAACCTCACTGAGCAGCTTGTTCTAGTGCTGGACTGTCCTCATCATGAAAATACATTTTTGTATATCCAGGACATACAGGGAGCAATATCTCTGAACCCTGGAGGGAACTAAGCTCCCAACCTTTTCCTTGTGCCTATCCACTCCACCAGTCTCTAATATTTTGGACAAACTCTCATTGATTTCATTGGGATATTTGTACACTGGGGAGAGTAGTCTGGACTGGCAAGTCTGGAGAGGGTCTGTGCACGCGGAGAAGGAGCAGAAATTATACTAGTGCAGCAAATACCTGAACTGCATGAAACCCCGTGAAAGGAAATGCATACCCCATTTTGGCATAGTCACACCCCAGAATTTCAGGCTATTGTATTTCTGGAGCTGTTTTATGAGCCAAAATGCTGTCTGAGTCATCAGCTGGTTCCACCTGACCGCAGCAACAGAGAGAACCCACTCCTGGCAGGAGGAGGAAAAATGTCTCTGTAAAGGAGCAGTCAGTGCCAAACCCACAGTTTTGCCAGGCTTCACTAAGCAGCTAACTACGCTTGTACACTTCAGTGCTTTGGGAAACCTTATCTAGAATACGAGTCATGAATATAATTAAGTGTTTAAACAGCCTCACCCTACTGTGGCGGATATCTCGGTGGGGTAATCATAAACACAGGCAGAATCTCTACGGCAGCCAAGGGAAGAAGAGTGATGTGTCTCACAGGTGCTGGATGAGTTGCTAAAGGCCATTTTGACACCGGACAACAGGAAAGCATAGGAGATGGAGGGAAAAAAGCCAAGGTAATGTCTCTTCTATTTTTCCATTATTTTTGGCAGTGAAAATGTAAGGCATTCTGCAGCGAGAAAAATGAGGTTTAGAAATACTTAAAGACTTAGAATTTTAACATCAAGGTGCTTGCGTGAGGGTTTCATTTATGTCAGCAAGTTTTGTATTGGTTTATCCTTTAAAAGTCTTTAAGGAAAGAGCATTAATTCCACTGAACTGCAAATGGGAGGAGATGAATGTTGCGTCTTTAGGTTTTTCTTTTCCTGTCCACTCTTTTTTAGAAGCGTAGTGTCTTTGGGATTACCCTGGTTCACACTTGGTGTGCATGAACCTAGCAGTGCAAGTAGGAGAGCAGAAATCACCCGGAGTGCCGTGGTCCAGGGCTTTGGGACTCAAATGTACGAGAGTGGCTTCTATGGCCACATCAATTGGTTTAACATAACTGGTATCTCTCCCTGTAGTTTTGTGATTCTGCCTTGAAGAGGTATGTAGAAAAGCATGCCATGTTTCTTAGGTAGACGCGTGTATGCTTGACTTTACCCAGTGAGAACTTCTTTTGATTTCAACAGGAAGCATCTAAGGGCAAAATTTGACACTTAAGTCTTTTAGTGCTTAGGAGTAGCAACTCGAAATAACCTTATTTTCCTGAAGTCAATCCGATTCATGAGTTGAAAAGACAACAGAGGAATTTATGGGTGTTTGTGCCTATGAATGTATAGGTATGCATATAACCATGTTTATTTGTATGTTTCTGTATTTCTGTTTACAGTAAGATTATTTAATTAGGATGTCCTATTTATAGTGTATTTTCTTGTTTCTGCCTTCTTTTGCAGTAGAGCTGAATGTGGTACTAGCAAACAAATTTTGCCCTGGCTATAGTAGATCAAATCCAGAACTTTTTAATGGATTTAGCAGAGTCTTTGTGGACTCAGAGATGTGGAACTGAGATCAAAGCTTGGCCAAAGTGCTTAGAGGATTTGCCTGAGAACTTACCATAAATTAATTTATATAAATAGTAAATGATTGGTAGTGGTAAAATAAATTTAACACAGTGACAAATTTTAATTTGTGCCTGCCTTAAATTCTAGGGCAACTGCACAAGGTTTTGTGCATGAAGAGAAAGCAATGTTTTGTTTCACTAGTTTGCTTCCTTCATTGAAACAGTCTAAGAAAATTTACCTAACACTAATCTAGCATTAGCTCTGGTGACATTTAGACCAACTTTTCTATTCTTTCTGCTGAAATGAATTTGTTCTGCTGAGAGAGCTACATGGGTTTGTAGCCTGAGTAATTTACTGTTCTGTGGGTCTGATCCTGCAGACAACAGAAATCATCTCCGTCAGATGCCTGGGCTGTTGGATTAGTCTCTGCACCAGAGAGTTCCCAGGCTCAAGGCTTTTAAAATTGACTCTAAAGAGTTTATTAGCTTTCAAAAGTGTTAGTGGTTTGTTTTTCATGGATTAGATACATCTCATTTCAGTGGATATAGTTGATTTTTAAGAAACCATAGTCGCAACAATGCAAAGTGTTGTAAACGAGTGTTGTAAAGCACTTAGGAATTTGAATCGTTCACATGAAAATGTGAAATAGCACAATGATATGAATCCAATGTAAAAAATATTAATACCAATTTCTAGTGGGTCTTTTGCTTAGATTGCTCTTTCTGACATCAGTAGATTTTTACTCTGAGGATGCTGAAGTATTTGGTATTTCGTCAGTTCATGGTCTCATTTTCTTATGCACTGCTATTGTAACTTCAGAAGTGAACCTAGTTTCTATGGGTAGTAGGGAAATATGGGTAATATCAGAGCTGACATTCTACTTGTTGATTCTGATTTTATCTCAGATGCAATTCTGGGGTAGCTCTAGAGAAATAATTAATTGCTTCAGAGTTTACATTAGCATACCTGACAGCAGGATTTGATCCACTAAGAATAAATGATGTGACTTCAGCTTTTTATTAAGGTGCAAATAAATTTTTAAAAATTGAAAAAAAAAAAAAGATTTTTAAAAAATTGCACAATTATTATGAGACCAAAAATCATTTTGCAATTGAAAACAAAGCACAGTTGTTCCCACTTGTGTATATCTCTTTGCCACCCCGTAGTCTGAATACTTTGAGGCATGCAGCTGTGTTGTGTGCAGCACTGGAAGGAAACCCGCATCTCAAGGCAGCTTTGGGCTGAGGCAGGCACGGGGAGTTTGTCAGAAAAACCACCCGACATGCAGCAAGGAAGGAGCTGGGCTTCCCCTTGGCAAGTTCTGGGCAGCTGCAAGAAGCGTCTGGCTATGCTGGCACTGTCACTGCTTTGGAGGAGGTTTTGGGTTTCTCTGTAAGCATTCAGAGAATTGTGATCCCTCATTTTTCTGCCCCGTGCTATGGATTATCATCTGCACCATTGCGGAAGGAAAGGCAGGTGGAGAATCCCCTCGTGAGGTCCCTGGGGAGCATTTTACTCTTGTCAACCCTGTGCCTAATGGCACAATCTAGTCCTTGTGTGTGAGCACGAAATGAGCATCTGCCAGGGCTCTGGGGTGCTGGTGTGTTTAGCTGGATCATGATGGCGTTTGGCATCTTGGGGCTCCATTGCTCAGTGTCGTAGGTTGACCTCTCCTGACTTGGTTGGCTACATCCAAGCATGGGACTTGGATGTGTCAGTGCCTCCAGTTTGGCTCAAGCCAGCAGGTCTCCAGCTCCCGTGTGTAAAACTCTCTGGCACATGAAAAACTTGAGAGTTCAGATTTAGAGCTCTGAGTATTGGGCCATTGCTCAAGATGCCCTTAATTCATAGCAAGCCGTGAGCTATGGACGCAAGTTTTGCTTGCTGGGAAATGCCAAAGGATTGTATGACCTGTCTGTGTAGAAGTAGCTCCTGGTGTTAAGCCTTTAAACATAGCGGGAAACCTCCTGCTGCTGGTTTTGAACCTAGATAAAGTGTGGTGGCTTATGAGGCCCAGAAAGTGCTCTCCACTGAGAAACAAACAAACAGAAAAATCAATGGTCTTCTGAAGTATTCTGAAGTACTCTGAAGTACTCTGAAGTATTCTGAAGTACTCTGAAGTATTCTGAAGCAAGTACCTCCAGAACACTTTTTGCCTCGAGGATGCATAAAATGCAGCCTTCTTCCTCTTTCCTTGTTGCATGCTTTGAATCCTTTTTCCTGGCATTTTCAGCATAAAATGCAGCCTTCTTCCTCTTTCCTCGTTGCATGCTTTGAATCATTTTTCCTGACATTTTCGTGGGTCAGGGTGATGTACAGGATCTGGAGAGGTCCTGGTTTCACTCTTTGCGGATGGAGAAAGCTGTCCTGGGAGAAGGGGATCGCCTCCAGTCCCCTTTCCCCTGGGGAATGTAGGAAATCATCTGTGATCTGCTGTGACAACCAGCAGCTTGCTGCACACGCAGTGACAGTGAAGCACTGGGACATCCCCTGCCAACAGTGAAACCGCTGCTCTCTGAATCAAGTCATTCCTCTTCTTCCTGACGCTTTGTTACTTCTTTACTGCTATTTTTTTTCCATTTTATTGCCTTTTTATTGTTTATTACGGAGCTACGGTAAAAGCTCTGGGAGGTTGGCGTTCAGGTCTTGCTCCTAAAGCTGCTAATGGTATCACTGAATAACTTCACCTGACTAAGATGAACTGCATGGATAGAAAAGGTGACTGATGGTGAGGTCTTTGGATGGGACTTGGAAAACATGCATTGACTCCTGTGTGTAACACCAGCCTTGGGTCCTGCCTGCAATGCACGTGTGCTGCGCACACCTCAGGGAAGTTTGGCTGAATTGGTTCTGATGCAGCTTTTCCCCATCGCCCCTTTCTGGTGTATTTTATGTAACTTGTACCAATGTTCACTTCTGCCTTAAACTCTTTATTACAAACCCATCAAATAAATACATTCAATGGGGAGCAGGACTGTAGGCATTTCCATTCCTGCAGAAAGCTTGCTACTCACAGGACACAACTCAGCCCTTTTTATCCTCAAAGGATGCCTGTAATGACCCGAGAGGGCTTTGAAGAGGCACCACCAGGTGGCATTTGAGGACCAAAGCACTGGTGGCACAGACAGGCTTTGCTTACTCCTCCATCAGGACAGGGTGATGGATAATCTCACTTTGGAGTGGGAGATTTGCCTCAAAACACTCTACACAATCTCTCTGTATTTGAAATCTCTCTCTGTCTCGTTAAGAAAGTTTGATATATCTTTTTTTGTTGTTTTTACACCCTCTTGCTCAGGCTTGCCTGCGGGGGTGGGATTAATCTGGACAAATGTAGATGTCTCAAGTGTCTAGACTCCCTTTCCAGTTGATGGGGGGAACTGAACACTTGTAGTGCCTGATTCATTTGGATGCATTTTTGAGGTCTACTTGATACGGATTGCCTGGGATGACTGGCTGGGATATAGCAGCCTACCTCTAGATGTCTGAAGTTAGGTGAAATGAATCTGTCACTGGCATCTAGAAGTGTGGCAACAGATTACAATCAAATAAACCCCATATTGTGACTTTACGGGGTCTTTTTGTCTTTATCCTCTTATGCTTTCTGGCGAAAGTGCTAGCCAGGTGGCTGAGCTGGATCCAGCTGGTGTAAGTGGGGAAATGGTCAGAGGGACAGTGCTGGTTGACACCAACAGATCATCTGTCCTAAATTTCTTTTTCAATGTTGATCCACATTTCCTACTTCATTTTCTTGTGAAAGTCACCCTGGAAGTCTTCTTTCCTGGCATTTTTTTTTTTCTTTTTTTAAGCTGCACCTTTGCAAATATAAAAATTGAAGCAAAGTGTATTTTTCCTGCTAGCTCTTTACTCTTACTGCCTCCTGAGGAGATGAGGTGAATTTTCTGTGTGTTTTATAGAATTTCTGAAGAACACAATCTTTTCTGTGACAATGGATATCTTAAAATTTTGTGTTTCTGGCTGTGCAGGCTGGAGCCATGCAAAAAGTCTGGAAGAACCATTATCCAACCTGCACATGCAGATTGGGGGTGAGACATGCACGCCGTGCCTGATCGGCAGTAACTCTTGGGCTTCTATACTCTCAGAAAACAGGAGATAATTGGATTAAACTTAGCCTGCAACAACAGACATTTATGTTAAGTGAAATTACTTGGCATTTCCTGCAGTTAATGATCTGTACTGATCCAAGGCAACTCAGTTGTGTCTGAACCCTGTTCTCATCGGCTATGTCTCTTCCAAGCTGTGGCTCAGGGCTTTGGCTAGCTCTAAAATGATGGGTTTAGCCAACACTGTCAGAAAGGCTGCCCTGGTAGAAGTGGCTGAAAAAGGCACGTCCCTTACAATGGACTCCACAGATGGAAAACTCCCAGACTTTGGTGTGTCCCTGCTGAAGGCAAAGAGGTCAAAAAGTCTGCTGCACATTGTGGCTTCCTCCAAGACAGAGATGTTGTAGGATGATCTCTCCACTGAGAGCAAATGGCTGTATTGCCTCTCCCAGAGTGTCTCACATTACTCCAGCTAATGTTCATTTGTAGTGGGGATTTGTCGGTGGCAGGGAATTATAGAAGATAAAAAAGAGACTTGCTGAAATGCATTGCTTGTGACAAAAACCAGTAATCCTTTCTAAAGCCAAAATCAGCTTTCACTTCTCACCTTTTTTCGCTTGCCTTAACTATGTCCCAAATAATCCTGCTTTTTGGGCAAGCAGATAGGAACTGCGAGCTATGACTTATAGCCTAGCCTCTGTAGGACCATTAAGTTCTTTGTTCCTTGATTTTACCACTTTAAAAATGAGTCTATGCTTGCCCTTGCAAAGCTCGCTGAAATGCTCAGAAGAAAGGATTTCTAGTTATTATCAGATAAGTATTTCTGCCACATTACTGAGGAATACATTTAAAATAAAAAAAAGGAAGTGTCTTCTGAAAAGGGCTTATCACAGTAGAAAGGCCATAGGAGGCTGGGTGGGATTATTCTGATTAATTTTAGGTATTATATAGGATCCAGGCTGCTTGTTGTCATTGAGGGAAGTATTTCTCCTGAAAACAATTCACATAATACCAGATAAGCCTTTGCTATTAAATGCTGTCTGGAAGAGCCCGTCTGTCTCCACTGGTCTGCCAGGCGGGATCCTGCCTGCTAATATGCAGTGGGACCCTCACCATTGCTCGACCTCAGCAATGGCGAACATAGTGGGTGACTTTTATTTCGGTTTGGGGCAATAGTCCTGTCCACTACAGCTCAGCAGCTCTCTTAGGGATGGCAGCACAAGGAAAAGCGAATCAATTGTGCTAGGGAAAAAATGTTTTTGAAATAGTGGATATGGAAAATGACTTCAATGATGTATTGCTTTCCTCCTACAGGGTATATGAATACCCTCAGCAAGTTTGCAGATGACAGCAAGCTGAACTGATTCGCTAGTGGGAAGGGATGCCATCTGGAGGGACCTTGACAGGCTTGAGGAGTGGGACCGTGCGAACCTTGTGAAATTCAGCAAGGCCAAGTCCAGGGTTCTGCACATGGGTCGGGGCAACCCCCGGTATCAATAGAGGCTGGGAGATGAAGGGATTGTGAGCAGCCCTGCAGAAAAGGACTTGGGGGTATTGGTGGACAAAAAATTGGATACAAGCCGGCAACATGTGCTTGCAGCCCAGAAAGCCAGTCGTATCCTGGACTGCATCAAAAGAAGCGTGGCCAGCAGGTCGAGGGAGGTGATTCTGCCTCTCTGCTCTGCTCTTGCAAGATCCCACCTGGAGTCCCCTGCCACTATTGTGTCCAGCTTTGGGGTTCCCAGTACAAGAAAGACATGGACCTGTTAGGGCAGGTCCAGAAGAGGGCCACGAGAACACCTCCCCTATGAGGAAAGGCTGAGCGAGTTGGTGTTGTCCAGCCTGGAGAAGAGAAGGCTTCAGGGAGACCTTATTGAGGCCTTTCAGTACTTAAAGGGGGCCTATAAGAAAGATGGAGAAAGACGTTTTACCAGGGCCTATAATGACAGGACAAGGGGCAATGGTTTTAAACTGAAAGAGGCTAGGTTTACATTGGACATAAAGAAGAAATTTGTTGCAATGAGGGTGGTGAGACACAGGAACAGGATGCTCAGAGAAGTTGTGGGTGCCCTATCATTGGAAGTGTTCAAGGTCAGGTTGGATGGGGCTTTGAGCAACCTGATCTAGTGCAAGATGTCCTTGTCCATGGTGGGGGCGTAGGTAATCTTCAAAGGTCCCTTCCAACACAAACCATTCTATGATTCTGTGAATAGAAGATTAATTATTTGTCTGTACATTTATACAAAAGGGGACATATTAGACATTCCTCCAACAATCTTTCTTCATGTAATAATCTGTATCTTATTTCTTGTTTATTTGTTTTTCTTCTTTATTAAATAATCCCAGTAAAATATGAATGAAATTTGAAGCACAAGGGTTGCAGACCTGATCCTTTGCAAGGAGGTTCATTCCAAATTTTTGTTTGGAGACAGGCTCCTTGCCAGACTAAGCAGACAGCTATTTTTAACAAGCCATTTCCGTCTCTGATACTAACAATGCTTGTGGAAATTGCTGGATCTTGGCTGCTTCCAAACACCTTGAGAAATACTGCAGTAACCGAAAGTGCTTGGTTCAACCAAATGTGCTTATTGTTGACAAAGTGTGAATCATACATCTGCTCTTCTGGCTGTCAAAAGATATAAATCTGTTATGAAGATAATCCTCTAAAATCATACTGAAGATTAATTTGAAAGTTTTGCAGAACAGGAGGTTATTCTGGAATATATGACTGTTAAGCTCTAGCATTTCACAGCCCCACTGAGCCAGAAATAAATGAATTCTTAGCACTTTAAAATAAGTGGGATATTCATCCTGTTTCAAGAAGTGTCAGAAACACCTGCTACTAGCCCCTTCATCTAGGAGCATCTTTTACATTGGTCAATGACTGTCTTGTTACTTATTCGGGCTGGGACTGAAGTAGGCACAATAAGAACAGATTTATATGGAAGGATAGATTTAAAAAGGAAAGAAATCCAACGCTGGTGATGTAGGATCACAGGGACATAGGAAGTGAAAAAGTGTTGTCAGCACATGGGCAATGCAAAAATCATGACTTTAATCTCATACATAAGCAGCTGTAAATAAAGAACTATATTATGTGCTCAAGAATTGGCAGTAGCTTTTGGCAAAACTCTAGGAGGGCAACCTACGTCCCTTATCCTCCACATCATCAGGGTCCTTGCATGCGCCCACAGGTCTCTTGCTGCTGGACCTCTGTACTTACCTCGGTAAGGTGAGCTACAATCTTTCTGAGGCTGGAGTGAAAAAAAGGCTCTCTGCCACTTCTGAGCTGCTTTGTGCTCAGACACCTTTTTGTTTATGGAAACAAACCTGCTTGGACTCCTGAACAGTGTTTGAACTTCATGTCTGCTTGGTAGAGAATCTCACCGTGTATGTGATGAGCTTAGGTGCTGAGCACTTCCCACAGCAAACAGTCTGGTTTTGTTCCTATGCCAGAAAGGATTCATTTGGGATTAATACTTCTCTGCTGAACAGCCAACAGTTACGTTCCAGTGCAAACAATGTGCTGATAAAACAGAAGCGTTTTTGCAAATGTCACTGCTTAGTTGGCATTCACAGAATATTTTACGTCATCACTGGAGAGTGATGAACTAGCCAGTGGTTTGGGGGTCGTATTGGCGGGCTGTAGTTTTGGGCCATGAGTCCTGAGAGCTGTACTGAGCAGAAGGCAGAGCCTCGTTTCCCCATCAGAGCACAGAAAGCTCACAGCTCTGCCTTTGGGACCATCAAGGTTTGGTACAAAATAGGGCAGCCCTAAGGATGTTTCATATCCACGCGTGTATGGGGAGGGGAGGCAAAGGAGTTAAACCACTGTGGCTTAATTCATACCTTGACAAGAGACTAACTTCTGACTTGGGACTGATCCTACAGCCACATCCAAACCTTACATATTATTGTGCGCTAAGTCCACCCAGATGGGACTTATTATTCCTCTCTTTTTCTACCTCCACAGTAATTTGCTGACAAATCTTGCCAACAGCCTTCGGAAAGTCAAAGATTAAGTATGTTGGGAGTGCTGTAAAATAACAAGTCCCTCAGGGAGAAGCAGGATGGACAGCTGAGCTGCAAAACACAGGCTTGAATGCTGAGACCCGGCACTGCCTGTGAGAAATGGCTCGGTAAGGGATACTTCTCTGCCTGAGTTCACAGGAGCAAAGCTTGGTCAGGAACAGTTCCTGTCCAGGACAGAGACGCAGGCTTGTTTTCACACCCAGAGGGCACTAAGTGAGGTGTCAGCACTGATTATAGGCTGATTATAGACCCCTCCTGGCTGACCTGGCAATGAGGCTTCTCTCTGCCTTGCCGGCTGAGAGGGTTTCTTTTGCAAGACCCAAGCCTGTCACTGATACTTCATTACTTCTATAGACATAGTAGGTTTTTATGACATTGCAAAAGTAGAACCAAAGGCCTCAGCAGGGGTCTGAGCCACTTGGTGCTGCCCGAGCCACGCTGCAGCACTCGCTGTACGAGCAGGAGGGTGGGAGGGGAAGCAGGGGCACAGAGACAGAAGCTGGGATTACAATTCAGAGCTCCTGAGTACCACCCCCTCTGCACTTCAGTATGTTTTTCTCTTCCTAAAATAAAAATTTCTAGTAAAGCAAGTGCAAAAAGATTGAGTTAGAGATGTTGTCATAAAGCCAAGGTCCCCCTGGGTAGGGCACTGAATGTAATACTTCACTTCCACAAAGCATTTATTTTATTTATCAAATTTGAAATCTTTTCCTTTACACCAAAGCATCCATCAGTTCAATATCCAGTAAGAAATGCACTCACTGAGGGTAACCCACCAGCGTTGCCCTGCACCAGACTGCACCAGGACTTGCTGCAGTCGGCAGGTTCTGGCTCCCATCCCTGGCTGACAGCCCTGCAACGCGCTTGCTGAAGCTGCAGGAAGCATCAGGAAAATGCTCCTGCTGTGGTTCCGTACAGATCCTTCCATATCTGCACTTCTCTTGGCCCACGATCAGCTCGCAGCATCACTTACAAAAGTAAAATCCTGCTTTTTATACTAGGCTCCATCAAACGTCTTTACTTATTTTTAGCTGGATCAGTAGCTGGATGCCTCTGCCTCGTTTTTAACACTTGGATTCCTCCCTCAAAAATCACAGTAATCCTATTTCCAGGGCCACCCAGTCACTGAGATAACATGCCAATTTACACCTGCTGAGGAGGTGTCCTGTTTAAGCTTCTCAGTTTTTCTAAGCAAGTATGTCTTTCTCTCGAATAATGTTGTTCCAATGCTTTGAGGACTCCCCAGCAGCAGATGATTTGTGGTTCAGGTTCCCTGAAATACAACAACAGGAATTAACTCCTATTTGTAGCTGCTTGCATTTGGCAGCAACACGCCCAGTTTGGGACCATTTGGCTCAGTCCAGATCCCACAGAACAAAAGGCACCAGGTCCCGCAGGGTTGCAAAGGTGATTGAGAACAATATTCTGCACCCAGTAGAGAAACCTAAAACAAAACATGTGGATCGCTACGTGCCTATAGTAGTTGCAAGAAACCATTTTGTTCAAAGGCTCCAGCCCATCTCTATAAATACTGTGGTTTCGATCAGAGCACTTCTCAAACAACACAGAAGCCTCCTGATGCTCTTCCCATGGGACAGGTAAGTGTTTTAAATCCATTAACTGAACAGGCCACCCAAAGCTACGTAACTTTATAGAAGTGACAGGAGTGAACCTGGAAATAGACTCAGTATCTTGACTTTCTTCTTATTGCTTCCCTTTCGTTGGAGACCTGGCTTAGCCCAGGACTGGTCTATTTTTTTATGAGAGAAGAGGGGCTGAGTCACTTCTTTAATGTATCGACTACTGAAAACCTCCCCTTATGTAAGCTTTCTATTTCTTTACACTCCTAAACATCCTATAGCTTGGTGCTGGACACAGCCCCCACCTTGGTTTATCAAGCTTAGAGAAACACCCCCTTTGTAAATACAAGGGAGTTTCTGTTCAGCCTCGGATTCATAATGAAAACCCCAGCACTTTCTGTTCACCTGTTCCTGTGGCACAGAGCAATTCATGGGGCAGAGGGATTGCTGCCCCGCGCCGCCTCGCACGGCAGGCACGAAGGCATCGGCGCTGTGGCCGGCGGGTGATGCTCACAGCCCGATGCGGGGGGTGTTTCTGTTGGATGGCAGTGGGAGATGCAAAGCACAGTTGGCCTTTGAGTACAGCAGGAAAAAATGAGTTTAACAAATATTACCAAGGATGGATTTACTAGGGGAGAGGAGGAAAGAGGCAAGGCTCAGGAAAATGTCGCCCCCCAGGCAGCGACTTGTGATGTGTTTTGTGATTTGTGATGGATGGTTGGTAAAGGCAGGGTGCCCATGGGGCTGTTTGCTGCCACTTTCCTGTGTTAACACCACAACTAGAACCAGCCCCCTTTATTTTACACTGATTTCAATAGGATGCTGTTAACCACCTGCTGAAGAAAGCTTCAGTTTTGGCTACCGCTTCCCTGAAGCCTGTTATCCTCACCCTGGACACTGTCCCCCTCAGCCAGCATTTACTGTGTGCCACAGCAATAGCCAGAATTATTCTGGTGACATTTTTCACTGCCCTTGATACGATGGCAGGTAGAGGCCAGGACCCCACTGTGTTTGGGCCAGGATGCGTGCACAGACAGTCTCTGTCCTGAAGAGCTTTTAGTTTCACTAGCGAAAGCAGTCAAAGGGTGAGGGGAAAGGAATTATCAGTACAGGGTCATACAGATAGGAAACATCACATAGACTGATTTCAATAATTCAGCACGTATCTTCTCTATACCAGCCATGACTTTTTTAGTGCTAATAATAAATGGAAAGAGTAGTTCCTGGGACAAGACTCTCCATTGTGCCAGGTGCTCTGCAACCATGTATTGATTTCAGTTTAAGTATAGGCATATATATGGAGTCTGCTTCTGTCCTACTTGTTGCACAGCAGTTCTGGAAACGTAAACTTTGGGAAACATGAGCAGAAGTTGCAGCTGGAACATGGTCCTTCCCAGCAATATGACCAGGAGATACCACCCTTGCAGCCTTTCTTTGCTATTACAGCATTTAGTTATAAAACAGTCAGTGGTACTTCTCCTTCGTGCCAAGTCTTGCCAGTCTGGAGGCACATGGTCTGAGGAGCAGTGTACATGTTTACATCCATGTCTTTCAGCATGAAACCTCCCCTTAAAAAAGCCCTGTAGGCAGCTCAAAGAAGGCATCCCATGTGGCCTGGGGGCTGATTTACACCTCTTTGCACATTGAACTTTAACTGCTAAAGTCAGTAAGTCTGAAAACATTTCCTATACAAAATGGAGCAGTCAAGACACACATACTCTCTACTTTCTCCTTCTTCCCAACGAAGTATCTCCTCTTTTAATCAAGACCTGTTTTTGTTACCGTCTCAAAAAAGAAAAAGAAAGAAAAGAGAAGAAAAGAAAGAGTGAAAGAGAAAGAGAGAGGGAAGGAGGGAAGTCCCATTTAGGTCAGAGCAGCTGCTGAAAGGTCACCTCAGCTTTTGCTACTCAAATACTAATTTGGTGCTCAGTGTAGAGCCACTTTTTCCAGCTGAGCAAAGGAGATGCTTGCTGGCTTGTTTCAAGTCTTATAGGAAGCTTTATGGAGCTAGGAAAGAAGCTGTTTGGGACCTGGATGGTTCGCAGCCTGGCAGGGAAGCTCTCAGCCTTTGCAAGGAAAGTTTGGTTGCCTGCCAGGATGCTGGTGAGCAAAACTGATCGGCCAGTGGTGGGTACTCAGGGTGCCCAGGACTGTTGCTCTCCAACAGCCTTTTTCCTGCAGAGCTGCCAGTTCAGCTTATTCAGTTGCAAATTTCAGGGCAAGGTAGTGAAACTGTTCTGTATTAGTAATGAATAATTTCTGAATTCAGCCCTGCAAAAGAGATGGGGTTGGAAGTCATGAAATGAAAAGTTAGATGTTTTCTTTTTTTTTTTTTTTTTTTTTTCTTTTTGGATATTACCAGGCTGTGAGCAACCCTCCACTGAGAGGGTGCACTGGCTGCTCATGGTGTTTGAGATTTTGTCTAGAAACAGAGTGCTTTAAAACCTGGCTTTGGTGAATGTGCTTTAAAGTCACAGCGTTGTGTGGCATGTCCCAAGGGACCATACTGTTCTGCTGTCAGCTAAGTCTGCCTGGACTAGATGTGCTATTGTATGCTATTATACATGTTGCTGTACTTTTAAGGGAATTAGCTAAAGCAACAGTAACCACCTGGGGCATAGGCACATCGTCACCCAAACCTAAGGCATGTGCTGCTGGTGATTTCTGTTATTGCTGTTATTTTTTATGGTGGCTTTTTTGTGTTAGAAAGAGAAGGAAGATGAGAGAAAGTAAGAAAATTGAAGAAAAGCACCCCCAGAAAAAGCCAGAATAAGAACTTGGGGCTAACTGTGAACTTCAGAAGGGTGAGTGAAAAAAAACCATTTCATTTTCTGCTCCAGTGGAGAAAAAGGGATTTTGCACATGCTTTTTAAAGATACAGCATTGTATGAGATATCTGATTTAATTACCATTTCTCCTCCTAGCAGAGCTTTGCCCAACAGCTGAAGTCAAACAAGAGTATGATTAGTGCTGGTGAAGGACAGGGCAGCTTCTAGTCAGCTAGGCTGGAAGCTTGTACCTTGTTGAACTGAGGCAGAGCAAATAAGCCTGACCTGCAGAGGTAGCCGTCTCCCAAAAGTCACCCAAAAGAAATGAAAGGATGCAAAATTTTGAACGTGGCTGATCACTTGGGTTAAGCTGCCTAACGTTACTTCATTTCTCTGCTGCATTTCTCACTCCAGTAAAACTACTGATGTCTCACATGCTATGGGTACTTCATCACAGTAGGGAACTTAATCATGTATCTTGGGAAGAACGAATCCCCCACCCCGGTGGGGTTCAAATACTTAATTCCAAAGATGTTCTTAAAGAAACATTCAGCCTCATGATAATAGACTGTCCTCTCTATAGGTCAGTTCCCATCAGAGAAGGTTAAGAACAGTGTGAAAATGATCTTGTGGGAAGTGCAGAACAAAAGAGGTCTTGTGCCTCTGTAACCTGTTCTCAGCAACTGGACTGGAGTCTGTCCAAGAGGAAATGTCAAGGAAGTAGCTGTACGTACAACACTGGAGGCAAGAGTGGTGAATAATGTGAAAGTTTACTAACTAAAAATATCACATATTAAGTCTTTTAACTGGGGAGATGGGAGGAGTAGAAGGGGGAACCACAATCCAGAGCCCTCTATGTTGGGCTGCAATAGAGAGAAGTCAGGCAAGTTATGGGTGGAAAAAGTGAGAAAATAGAGAAAAAGAAATTATGTTCTAATTAAATACCTGGGCATAAATACATGAATACTTAAAATAGGCCTGTTATTCTAGAGAGTGGTTGCTCAGTCTGTCTGAAATCTAAACTTTTTTAACGTGTCTTGGTGGGTGTGAAAATCTTGGTGTCCTTTTAGCGTGGAGCTGTTGCTCCAGGGCAGCGTGTGGCTCGCTGGCTTGCTCACGCAGGTCTCTGCAGAGCAAGAGGAGTTAATGTTTGTGCAGGGATAAGTCTTTGTTCTTGTCCAGTATTTACCAACTTGACTAACCAGGCACCACATTTGCTACCAGCAAGTAGCAAACTTAAATGCAGTCTTAAATGCAAATATGAGCTTGGAGAGCCTGTTCACGATGTAAAAGGTAGTGACTGGAAGAAAAACAGCAGGATGGAGCCCTCAGCAGTGGCACCCGAGGCCCACAGGTATGTCTAATACCCTCAGGGAATTCTTCCAAGGTTTGAGTTAAATTCAGCTAATTGTATTTAAAGATGTCTTCTTGAAGGGAAAGAAAATAAACAAGTCCTTTAATGCTTGTTTAACTGCTTCTGGCAGACGTGATTATTATTGCTGGTATTTACCTATTCCATACTGCCTTGTGCCTTCTCTAATCATTTTTACCTGCACAAAGTCGAGGAAAGACTTTCTGAGACCAGCTTTGGAGTTTAAGATCGTTTGTGGCAGAACTGTGCAGAATTCAAAAGTTCAAGTTATAGGTTGTTCAGAGTGTGTTTGAATATACCTGGTATTTCTTCTTCCAGATCATCTTTTAGTCATTCTGCGTATAACAGCATCTAGGGAAATAATATTATTTAATTAGAATGCTAAAAACATGGAAGCAACTGGGTCAAACCGTAAGGTCTCCTTCACCTCAGTTTCTGTCCCTCAAGAGGGGCCAAGGGTAGATACTTGGGAAAAAAGTCTGTGAAACAGGTGTGAGCAAGTGATCCTGCCCTTAGCAGTTTCATGCAGTTAGGAAGTTTAGGAGCTGGATGGATATCGGCCTCTCTGGCCACAAACTCCGTAAATTTACCTGAAATCTCTTTGCGTTCTTTGGTCTCAACAACCTTCCTTGCAACGTGTCTTATGATATCTGTGTCTCACTGAAGAACACTTCTGCTCATTTGTTTTAAACTTGTTTCCTGATAATGTCATTGAGTGCTCCTGTTTTCTGGTCTAGGGCCTGAAACTGAGAAACTCCTCTATTCATCTCTCCATGTCACTCATTATTTTATAGCTCATTTCCAAATACCGCTTCAGCTGCAGTTAGACAATACAGTAAATCCAGGTACCTCTTAAGAACATGGTGATCACACCAGGCTGTGCTAATTGGGGGTGAACTCACCTTCCTGTTCAAGTGTGTTCCAAGAATGGATTAGTTTTTTCACTATCAGGCTTTATGCTGGATTAGGTATAATTCTGGCAAAAGCTTGTGTTGTGTGCTTTGATCGTTCTGACAGAAATGTGATAATGAACCCATACCTGATTCAAATCCAGCATGACTGTCAGGTGACCCAGCCATGCACAGATCTGGTATTTATGATCAGGGAACCATCAGAACATGAGAAATACCTGATGAGGTTACATCCATTATCTGTCTGGCAAGGTGCTCTGTCTTCAGCAGTGACAAAAGAAGGTGATGTTCAGGGATAGCACGTGAGCATGGCCATTTTCTGTGGTCCATTCGCCACAGCATCCAGAACATTTTTATCATGAGTGTTAATGGATATATCCCTGTCTGGTCTTTTAGTATTTTTAGACCTGTTTCATCAAGTGCATCCTCATTCCAGTGTTGTGGGTTTTGCTGAGTAACAAGCAGCTCTGCTTTCACCTTATTCACAAGTTTAAATTTATAGACTTTGATCCTATTCCCACTTAGTCATCCCTTCTCCAAATGAAGAGTCCAAGCTGTTTCAGTCTCTCATCAGGTGGCTTCTCCCACCCTTTTCTGTGCCTCCTCTAACCCCGTTATCTTTCTTGAGATGTGGAGACCAGAGCTGCACACTGTATTTGAGATGTCAACCTGAATTATTCTGTGATCCTGTCTTACGATCCCATGTGGGTTCACCAATGCTTCAGAGGCAAAATGACGCCCACTGGCTTCTTCCCAATATCCATCCTGATGATACCTAGCACTGTGTTGGCTTTTTTGACCGATGCTGCACACTGAGTTGCTGACTTCAGAGACCACCAGTGATGACTCCAGGAGCATCTCCTTGAGTTTGATTGCCAGTTCCAAGTTCAGCACTTCTCAGGCATACTTGACTGTTTTTACCTCAGTGCACCACTTTAAAAACACAGTCTATGATCTCTTTTCCAGGCTGAATAGACTGGCAGGAGCCATTACCCTCCTCTGATCACACTTACCAGTGTTTTCTGCACATTGCTGAGTTTTGTGCTCTGAAAAGAGGAGCCAACTGGAGCAGCAAGCAGTAGCCAAAATGCAGTAACTTAGTGGCATATGATGTTCTCTATCATAATTTTATCTCATTTCTTACATCTCCTAATGGCTGATTTCAGTTTTTGATTGCTGCAATGCAATAAACTGAAGTTTTATAGAGAATTATCCAGAAAGAGAGCAGGATTTCATTCCGGAGTTGTAATAGCTAATTCAGAGCCTATTATTGAACATACAGGTTTAGTGTATGACTAACATTGACCACCATATTGTCACCTTGCAATTTTATTTTCCTATTGCTGATAAGGTATTAATAGTTGAGACAAGACATATAATGTCATAGAGTCACATAGATGTGGAGAACCCCAAGCTTCAGAACTGATACCTGTGTGTGTGCCACAGCTGTTTTTTAAATAGCAGCTTGTCATACAGGATTGTGTATTCACCTTCTTGAGGAGCTGAAGCTTTTCCATTGCAAATCCTTGGACCTGTCAAAACAGCAGAACCAGTGGGAAACCAGGAAAAGTGGAAAGAAGTTAAGACAGCTAGTGAGAGCTCCAGGCTGCGAAAGAACCACAGCAGAAATAATGGATTTTGGGATAAAGGGAGTCTCATTACTGAGTCAGGATAAAGTATCTGACAATATACTGTACAAAGCAACTCTGCACTGGCAAAGGAGATAAATTAAATAAATAAACAGAAGAAATCTTCCCTTAACTTCTGTAATCCTGAGAAAAGATGACATGAAATGAGTACAACATTAACCATTCATTAAGGTGTTTCTTGCTTTCTGTATGACCGAGAATACAGAAGCTATTTTATTTAGCCCTCTTTGACAATTAAATGTAATGCAATAAATTTCTTCCCTGGGTCTTAATTTATTCTCACGAATGACATACTAGCTTAATAAAAAATGTTTCTGAATTAACCGATTATGCTCGCATTATAGTTTTAGATTGATTAGGCTTTTTATTTTGAAGCTCCATCTTTGTATTGTAATTATGTTTTACTCTTTGAGATGAGTGGTTTAAATTATGAGATAATTCACTTCTTTCAATTTCCTTGACTAGTACGTATTGTGGAAGTGATAAAATAAGTCAAGAATCTTTCTTATGTTTTCGCATTTAAAAAGGAAAGAGAAAACATTTTTATCACCTGGAGAATTAGGTTCTGCATGCTTTTGTTTATTTGACAAAAATTAGAACTAATCGTTTGAAGATAATTATTCACCTGGTGCAATACTGGTTGATCTACTGCAAAAATCTTTGGAAAATTAAGTTTTGTTGAAAGAAAAAGAATTTTAAGGAGCTGCAAAAAAATACAAACCACCTTATAAAATGCAAATAACAAGATGCAAAGATACAGATGTAACAAATTTTACATTCATGTGTGAGAAGGCTGAAGGTTGTTTTTCCTCTTTCTTCAGTTTCTAACACTTTCTCAGTCAAGGCAGTAACCGTACTCATAGCTTTACAGTCCTTAGGCGCTGGAGCTGGCTCAGATCTGAGCTGCACAAACCTTTGATCATCCCTGAACTAAATCATTTTGATGGTGCTAAAAAGTTTGCTGAGACTGCTGTTTCTAGGGAGGAAGAGAGTTGGGGGGAAAAGCAGGGCAGCGGCTCCAATAAGGATTTTCTGCTGCCAGGAGCACACTGGCAGCTCACTCACCCTCTTCCCATGAGGACTTCTGGGTGGTCTTGGGAGAGGTACTGGATGAAACAGGGTTTGTTTCTGTGTCTGCTCTCCATGTTTCCAAGGATCTCCAACTCCCACCTCCCTGGTTTCATTCCTCTGTGCCCACCATGAGAGGTTCACACGCGAGCACTAGGGAAGGGCATCCCAAAGCTCATGGCTACAAAAATGGGCTTTGACAAACGTCTCGGTCTAATGCAGGTTAAGCCCAAGACTGGGTTTTGCTTGTACAAGAGGTAGAAAGCTGCACTGAGAGGGGGCCTTGTGGAAGGGGACAGAAGATCCCTCCTCGAGCTACACATCCCTGTGTTTAGCTGGCTCAGGTTGTCCTTATGACTTTACAACCAAGGCAGAAGTGATTTCTGCCATCCTACAGTGAATGTCTAGAGCAAGTCAGATAACCTGCACCCTAGAAGTGCCCGTTTGTCTCTGGATGATGTGTGACCATTCCCACAGCAAGAGGCTATTCTCCTCACACATCAATTCTCTGAGCACACAGACTTCTGGAAGGATTTTGCTGGAAGAAGAAACTAAGTTTAAACAATATGGAAAAACTCCAAGGAGATTCAGTGTTTACTAAGGTCACTTGTTGACAACTCTTGCTGACAACTCTGAAGTGCTTCTTTTGCCAGCTTTCCTTTAAATTAGACTGCAAATTACAATTATCGGATATCTGAGACAATATTATGCAGTGCAAGAAGTGATCATGAAGTCTCTGTGATGACGGGACAGCTTAAATGAAAAAGAAAGGGCATGAAAGGATTTTTTTGAAAGCTAACAAAGCTGGAATGCTGGAAGCTGCCATGGATAAATCTTGATGAGAGTAGAATACAGTCTGTGAGTCTTTTTCAAAGAGTATGAAAATTAATTCAGAGACCCAGTAGACCTGTGGCACTGATAATGGGAAATGAACCCTTGTATTTACAGATTTCTGGTGCAAATCTGAGTATAGTCAAATGCTGTGGTATGGTTGGTGTCCCACTCATTTACTGTTTCTATCAGGGAAACCTTAATGAATCACAGTCATAAACTAGGACCCACATTGTCACTGTACCTATGCAGAAGAAAAAAGGTTGTCCTTACTCCAGATTTTTTTACAATCCCCGTGTGGAAGGAGCTGGGATACTCAGTCCTCTTTGAACTAAGCAACGTTCTTGATTAGCTGAGATGGTTGATTTTTAATTGCTTCCAATCAAGGCACTTACAATGGGAAACCTCCAAGGTAAGCATGTCGGTAGCCTGTAGGAACTCTTTCCTCCACCTTCTCTTTGGACATGAATTTGTTTTATTGTATCTTAAATTAGCTTGTTGGCTCCAAGAAGGAACAAAAATCCTTATCTGTATTTGTGTATCATGTAGTATATGGGGTCTCAACCTTCACTGAAGTTTTCCAGTACTACCGCAGTACTAACAATCTCCAACCTCATCCCGGGTCACAGATGAAAGACTTTTTCTGCATCCCAAAGGATCTGCGCACCCCAAGACTCTCCTGATTTCCCAGATTCTTGCAGTGCTGTGTTTGTGCCTTGCTGACAGTCGGGAGGTCCTGTAGGGAACATGGGAGACGCTTCCTCATGACATCTTTGGGGTATATCTAGAGGTGGCACAAAAAATTTTATGCCTGGCTTGGGGATAACAGATGTGAATAACTTTGGGGACATAGTCAAATCTGGTGAAACTGCATGGAAGCCTGAAACTTTCCGTTCTTGGCAAAATTTTCCTGTGAACATTTTCATAATCTTGGCGAGAGGGAAAGGAGTAATTTTCAGCAGTTGACTGAATTTATGTCTTGAAGCTGCAGTGAAAAGAAGCATTCTTTGTTGAAATTTGAAGAAGCTTACTTTTATTTTTTCTTTTCAAGAGAACAGCCTTTCTATTGCAAAAAGAGTATCCACAGAACATTTTTAAGAGGGCTAAATGATTTTATTAAGCATCATGGATGTTACCCGTGTGCACAGTATTTGGAGCACGTATACCGTCGCTGGATGACAAGCAGTTTACGTATAAAAGTGATGGAGCCTCTCTGTTGTGAGGGAGTGATACCTTCAATTCCCTGAAAACATCATTTACTTAGCTTAGACCTTTTCAGAGAAGATTCTCTATGGCAAATCCCCTGCGTAATGAATGCTGCCCTGCCATCTTGGTAAAAAGACCCCGTGCTCTTCTCCTTTCCCATAGCTGAGCCTTGCAAGTGGCTTGTGCTTGCTGCCTCTCAGGTGCTTTTGAGGGACAGTTCTCTGCGTGGCCACAGCTGCCCTTGGTCGAGGTAACCAGTGGGACCAGGGTTGCAGGAGAGCTCAGGTGCACCCTGGTGCCTCTCTGTGCCCGAACCTCCAGCAGACTAAAAAGCTGAGACCGAAATCCGGTTTGCTTCAAAGATAGATTCTGCTGCTAGCACCTGTGGAGTTACCTCCAGCTTGGCTGTTTCTCTTTCTGTCACTCCATGGCACCTTCTGCAGTTCTGTCTTTAAGCAGTTTCAGTCTTATGTAAACATAAAAATCATGGAAGACGTCCCAGTTTCCACATCAGGCTTTATTAACGGACATTCCCTCCAGTTGCCCTCCGACTCCTGCTTTGCGTGAGCCATTTTTTGTCTTGGTACTACATTTCCACTCGTACTGGCCAGGTTTTGCCATTCTTTGGTACACAGAAATTGTGGATTTTCTGTGATTGTGCCTAGCATTGCTGACATTCCTCTTGGGCCCAACTAGTAAACCTAATTTGCTTGCTCTGAATACAACTTTTAAACATTATCAGCTTCCCTTTCCAGTTTGTAGCAACTTTTCCTCCATAGCTAAATGCACTTTGAGTTTGCAGGTGATTTCAGATGTTTGAGCATTGATTGCTATCAGGTTTACTCAGCTCGTAGGTGCCTGCTTGTTTGGACTAATGGGGCTGTGTGCTTCTCCAGGGTAAGTTTTTATTCCTACAGCAATTTAGGCAAACAAGTCCTCCGATGATAGGGGAAAAAATGTGCTGATTGTTTATCACTGCGTGCTTGTGGCCAACAGAAAACCTGAAAAATGTTGCCATTATGCTAAATCCTTTGTGTTTCCACCCTCGGCACCTGGTTTGTTTGTCGGTAGAGTTAATAGCACAAAATTCTTGAGCAGCATAGGTTGTTTCTCCTCTGAAATATGCGGCATATTTGTTTCCTTGGAAAAACTGTAGTATGAAATCATGCCCACAGAAAGCTTCTCTTGAACTAATGTGATGAATAATTGGGAAAATAGTACAGAGCTATATACTAATAAAAGTGAAGTTCTCGGTGGGTTGAAATCCACCACTGCTCATAAATTTGCGTGGGATTTAGTGAATGTTTCAGCTTTCAAAATGAGGTGTAAAGCAGTATATTTTCAAAATATAAAACCATGTCGTTTCAACATTTCAAAATGAAATGTTTCAGATATGCTGAAATGTTTTTCTTGACATTCCAAATTGAAAAGGACCAAATTGCCTGCAAACAGAACCACATATTTCACTACTATATAATATGAAATTTGAACAATGTTGATTTCAGCAAGCAGGTAATATCTGCAACAATGGGATTTACATTTTCACAATCGAATAAAGCCAAGTGAATAATTTGCAATGACTTTGGATTTCTGAGTATAGGTCAGGTTGATCTGGTTCATTCAAAATGGTAAGTCCACAGGCTTTTATTTAATGAAAATAGCCTCTCAAGCCTGGTTTGGTTCTACTGATTTCTTTTCCCATTTTTTCTTCTTTGTTTTAGTTCAGGCATTCAAAGCCAAGAGTCCATTATCACCCACCCCTATTCCAAGCACTGTCCAGTTTACCATTAAGGAAGGACTTTTGCGTGTGTTTCCTGCGTTATTGTGACTGTTTTACCAGACCTTGATTGGCAGCAAGAAAAGACACGTGCAGACTCAAAGGGTCATTACTAAACACTGGTTCAAGCTTCCAGAAACTTTCAGAAACCTGGAAAAATTGAACTGCATCCTCCAGTGCTCAGAGATTTGATTTCCACTCCCCAACCCCCTCTCGAATAATGAATCATGCGGCTTAAAAACACACACTTAGTAAAAGGAAGAAAAGATAAGAAAACCATGAAGATAAACATAAATCAGCCAGTCCTTTCCCAAAGCGTAACCATAGCTGTGCTAAATTCCCCACTTTAATCTCTCAGGGAGGCAAATGCAGGACAAATGCTGCTTCCCACTCCTCCAAAATCTTGGGTTGAAAGGGACTCTCTGGGCACAGCTTTAGCGCAGAAAATGGCGTTTCTCTTCCACGTTGCTGAGAATGGATGCTGAGCCCTCCTCAGGGGCAAGGGGGAGAAGTCCCATCTTCTTCCCACAGCTTTCTGTCTCTGCAGTGTATCAGCTCCCGCCCCCGCGCCAGGGTATGGCAGAGCAGAAGCTGGAGCAGTAGGTCAGGTGTGAATTGGAGGCTGTTAAAGTTATTAGTCTTATCGTCATACTTTGATCTCTGCTTGCAAAATGTCAGAACAGCATCGGTGTCCTATTGCAGGACCAATGCTCCCGGACCCCGACACAGGGCAAACAAAGAGTTTGGTGGGATGAGGCTGGCTGGCAATCAAGAAGGAGGGACTGGTGGCTATGGCAGGAAAAAGGAGACCCTTTGTTGAGGGGAAAATACCGTGTAACATTTGTAGAGATATTTCCTTTCGCCCCCCGCTCTTTAAAACCAACTCCACAAAACACAACTGCTCTTTCTCTCTACTCTCTCTACTCACTGAAGAGCTGAAGGACCAATGGAAGAGTAAGATAGGAAGAGCACAGACTTCTGAACAGCCAACCCGGGCCTGCGCCATTGCTGGGAGAGGTCTTATCACAGCTTGGCAGCCGCACCACCTCCCACCTCGGGGCCGCGGGGGGGTTTGCCATCAGCTTCCCAAGAAGCAGGACTGCACCGTGCGTCTTTGCTGAATGTCTTGGCATGTTTTATCTGTGATGGCAACTAGACTGGGGCGGTGCTTTCCTGCCTGTGTCTCACCCCACGAACGCACCTTGTTCCTGGGTGGCTACGGTAGGCTGCTGGCAAGGAGTTGAACGCAAGGAATAGGGAAGCCCTAATGAGGCTATAGAGCCAGGCATGATCTGAAAAATGACTTCACCAAGCTTTAACCGGGTTGGTTAGGTTTAAGCTGGATCAGTTCCCTAATCCATGATAGGAAGAAGTGGGACGCAGAAAAGCCCCATGCAATGGTAGCTGGGGTTGATGCTGGGCTGAAGCATCTCTGTAACACAGCTTGAGCAGAAATCCTTGTCCAGTCCTCTTCATGGCTTTGCTGCTGGAAGGGAGTGAGAACTAACTAAATAAATGGCAAAAGCTGTTGTCGGGTATGTGCCACTGATACAGTGGGTGTCCTCACCAAGGAAGTTTACACAAATGTTTTTATGTTTATCTTAATTCACTGGAAAACTGCTTTTGAACTGGAACCTGTAATTTGTGAGAAGCTTTTATCTCTGGTCTTGTCACAGGCATAAGAATTACATGTGTGGGAAGCTTATCTTGGATTTCCTTTCTTTGCCTCTTCTTGCTGTCTTAGTTTGAAAAGAAGTTTTGGCTTTTCTCTCAGTATGTTTGCTCGTACACAGCCAAATTTTAAAAATAAACAAAATTAGACGAAGCATAAAACCAGAGCTTTCTCTTGTTTGCTTTCAATAAAAGGAAAATCAGAATATAATGATCTCGCTTGGAAATCAAAACTCCCTCTTAACAGCTCCTTGAGTTAAATTAGAGTCCAGCACAGAAAAGGGCTTGAAGATATTGCACTGATTGCTTTTCTTCACTTTTTCAGAAAGGGGCTGTTTGCTGGCATGAAGTTGAAGAAGAAGAAAAAAGGCGAGAAAGGGTTGACTATTGCAAACAAAGATGCACTGGGTAAGGCCTCATAAATCAATATTGCAACTGGGAAGAGCAGGTGGGGGATTATATCATATCTAATTTCATGTGAACTCATTTGAATTGTGTCTTAGGGCTTGGTATTGATAAAATGGGCAGTAAACTCCTTATCACTCCCAAGTAAACAGAGAGCTAATTCTTTTTGCATTAACTGTTTCCTTAAGTCTGCCTTCAGATTCTGTGAGTTTAGACTGCTGTATCTGGTAGAGTAAAACAAAAATGTCAGCCTGACTCTCACCATGGAGAGACAACACATTTTTGAAAGTTTTTTTTCTACTCTAGAGACAGATAATTCATTACAGGTGTGTAATTCCTCCAGAAGATCTGCTGCTTCTAGAAACCATAAGAACACAACCTGAGTAGGCTCTGATGGCTGCATGGGCTAGCTCGATAAAGCTGGGAGCTTTTCTTAGTAGCAATTCTCCTCTTAAATGTATGGCATTTTTTTATTTTATTTTTTATTTTTAATAT
>NW_009195831.1:0-10046 GCF_000690835.1 Fulmarus glacialis | reverse complement strand
GATTCTATGATTCTATGATTCTATTACTATTACTATTATTATTCCTGAGGTTTTAAGTTACCCTCAGATACACAATAACAGAAGTGTGGAAAATAACAGAGAATCCTAAAAACCACTGCTCCCAAATATTAGGGTTTTCTTCCCCAGAACCATCAGGAAAGGCTAAAATTTGGAGGTTGATAAAGTTTTTTGCCATTTTGCTGGTGGGCAGCTAAGGAAAGTGGGACTGAACATCTACAGTATGGAGAGCCTTTTATCTTAATGGCCAGTAAAACTGATTAAAAGGGTAAGAGTAGGGAATACCACAAACTGAAGAGAAAGAAAGAGACAATAAAGATAAATAGATTTGGTAGGAAGCCAGCCTCCTTTTGCTAGTTCACAGAAAATGGAAGCTGCCTTTAGCTGAAGATCTTTCCTGAGTGGATCAAAAGGCACAAAGGTGTTCACTGTTGTCTAGTTTGTTTGATTAAATATTCATAGCACAGCTAAGGGCAAGGTTTTCCTCCAGTTTAATCAATGGGAACATTGCCATTGTCTGCAATAGGAGTGCTTATGGCCTGGCTTGCCTAAATGAACAAGATGTATATTCCTCTGTGCAACATGAATATTCACAGGCTTCAAGCCCACTTGCAGCTCTGTTTTCCATCCATTTGATGATTCAATTGTGTACACATTATCATCTAGTGACATTTAAAATGCTTTATGGTATCTGAGGCATCCAAACAGGGCTGGTACATATGTCACAGGACTTAGTGGGATCTGTGCCTCCTGGACTGGCAACAGCCGGCTGGGTTGATTGCCCTAAGGCGTCTCAAATGACACTAGATGACTATATTTAGCCAAATGTTTCACCTCGGATTTGCTGACCATAGGCTTCCAGTCTTCTTCCTCTGCTAAGGTGGCTTGCCACTTTATTCAAGTCACAAAAATTAGTGAGAAGTTAATATTGTTCACAAAGAAATGTGCAAGGCAGAGTACTGCTCTAAGCACTTGGTGGTGATGGATCCATCTCCTTTTATTGCCTTTATTAGCTCTTCCAAAGTGAACAGATTCTAAAGTTCATCAATCTCTTCTAGTGTTAGTTGACAAAGTGTTTGAACCGCCTTACAGTGCAAAACCAGAAGGGAAGCACTTACTCTCTTGATATTTGTTCTCTAACCCAAATTACCTTTCCTTTCTCTTGCAGGGCCCACATACTGCTCATTCAGTTATGTATGCATTTTGGCAATACCTTGAGAGCTCTTCCTTTGATGTCTGTCAGGGGTCTGCGTCAGTAGCAATAAGAACACATCCTTTGCTGGTGTAACTTGACATATGCCCAGTGAAATCACCTAGTACATTAGCTCATCGCTTTTACCCTTGAATTAAAAGAAACAGAAAAAGAAAGAATGTTTGGTTTTAGTGGGTAGCTGAAGCAGATAATATCCTTGGAAAGGAAACATAAACCTCTGTTTCTGTGCTGCTTGGAATTCTGTATTTGCCTTAGCAGCTCAGCTTAAAGGAGCGAGTAGATTGGTAAGCATCACTTGCATAGTTTGGTAAGGTCAACAGCAAGACTGAATATCTCTTGAAGTGTACAATTCAAACATGAAATCTTTGATTACCACAGACTTAGCGTGAATCTTTCATCCCACCTGAATTATAATTTGTGGTTTGACAGTTAAAGACAGATTTGTTGTTAAGTCTGAAATTCATGGTTGAATAAAGCTTGAATATAAAGATGGAACATATTTTCAAGCATGTATAAAAGCAAACCTCTGAATCCCTACTCTGTGCTCTCAGATGCCTAATAAAGATGGGGAGCTGGAAAGAATATAGAGGGGTAGAGTGATTGGCTTACAGGGAGTTCTTCAAGGAACTGAATGTTGATAGCTTGGCCGGATGACTTAACAGGATAAGGTAACAGTCTCCAAGTACTTTAACAGTATAACCATAAAAAAAATGCAAGGGATTATTAAGGCTGACAAAAAGGATATAAAAATCACTATACCAGACAGTAATTAATAGCACTGTTTCCAGAGCATTTTGTACACAAACACCTTTATAATGAATTAAACCTTATGACATCTCATGAGAAAGCGAAAAAGAAAGATACCCCTCTTTATAGCTGAAGAAGGCTTAAACAGTTACAGGCAATTCTGAAGTTTTCAAGGTCATTCAACATGTCTTTAGACAACCCGGGTAGAACTTTTTTTTTTTTTTTTTTTTGTAAAGAGAATCAGGCCTAAAGCAATGGAAAGAAAGCAGCCAAAAGAATTCCAGAAAATATCTTCCAAATGTAAGGTCTATTATTTTGAGCAATAATCTTTACAGGGAAACAGTAAGAGACCCAGCATGGGAGTCCAGACTGTGGAGGATATATTGCAGAAAGCAATCTTGTGCTGACTTTGGCATTGACTGCATGATTAAATGTTGGGATTTTTTTCCCCATCTCAAATATCTTTTTTTTAACATTAAACAAGAACTATCTCACAGGATTCATGGAATTTACCTTATAAAAAGAGAAACTTTGAGAAAGACTATAAATATACCTCTGAGTTTTTATGAAATCAAGCTGCCTTGACTTACTGCAGTGTCTCTGCAACCCTATGCAGTACTGCTTGTAATTCAAGGCTGCTCATTGTAATACCTAACAAACATTTTACTTTTCTGTCTTCACTGTGTGTGAAATGGTTAATTAATATGAATCCAAGATGAATCCTGGCATTTTTTTAATGTATATGCTAGTTATTTTTGTTAAGCTTGGCTTACTCCTGTAGGGTCCAGCCTCAGGGCTATGCAGAGAATTTTCCCAAAGACGTCTGTACTGCCTTGCTGCATGAGTACTAAAGCTTAATGTTCTTGCTTTTCCTGTTTAAATGCTGTTGCCTGGACTAGCCAGATAATTTGACAATTTTTAAGAAACAAACATTCTGCAGTTTCCTTTGCTGATGAAACTGTAAGTTACAGTTGTATTGTGGTTTGTATAATCTGCTGGAATATAAACACACGCTTTAGATTGCATAACATTTGGCCACACATGATTTCCTTCTTGATTTGAAAATATGACCAATTAGCTTAGAGTATTATTGATCACACTACTAGTTATTTCAATCTATTAGGGCATTTTTAAATGAAAATCTTAGCTAATGCTGCTGTCCAATACATCTCTGATGATCTCAGTATGGTGATCTCAGTAGGGTGATGCATATTTTGATTTACATCATTCCGTAATTCTCACCTGTGTTGCATCTGTACAAATGCATTTACTTCAGGGGAACTGTGCTGGAATAACTGAAGAAAAAAGATGTGACTAATATTTCTCATAAAAAGAAATAAATGGCCAATGGTGCATGAAACTGCCAAGTGGACATTTGAATACTCTCTGCCTCATTGTTTAGCATTTATATGAAGATTGTGGAAGTCATTCTGATCCTAGCTGACGATAGTTTTTGCTTTGTTAATAATACAGCTCATTTCAATATCTCAGTTTTAGGCATGAAACTAATCTTTACTTATTTGGAGAAACCATTTCGTGATATACTTTTAGGTCTGCCATTTGCATGCTATAATAGTTTTAACTTCTAAACTGAGAAACTGCATGGCTTATTTAAATATCTGATATGGTATAGCTATAATGAAGTGTCCTTTGACTGAGACATCAGTCAATCCATACTTTAAGACTGCAAAGTTTAGTCTAATAAGAGGCTAAAATTTCTTGTATCAACATCTGTGACTGGTATTTTACATAATCTTTTGTTACCTGGGAAACTCCACCCCACCCAGCTGCAGATACGCTCATTCACAGAATCATAGGATCATAGAAAGGTTTAGGTTGGAGGGGACCTTTAAAGATCATCTAGTCCATCCCCTCTGCTGTGGGCAGGGACATCTTTTGCTAGATCAGGTTGCTCAAAGCCCCATCCAACCTGACCTTGAGTACTTCCAATAATGGGATGTCCACAACTTCTCTTGGCAGCCTGTCTCTGTGTCTCAGCATCCTCATCATAAAAAAATTTCTTCCTTATATCCAATCTAAACCTACCCTCTTTCAGTTTAAGATTGTTACCCCTTGTCCTATTGCTACAGGCCATGGTAAAAAGTCTCTCTTCATCTTTCTTATAAGTCCCTGTATTGGGTTTACATGGCAAGGTTTTGGTGGCGGGTGGTGCTGCAGGGGTGGCTTCTGTGAGAAGATGCCAGAAGCTGTCCCCATGTCGGATGGAGCCAGTTCCAGCCATCTCTAAGATGGACCTGCCGCTGGCCAAGGCTGAGCCCATCAGCGACGGTGGTAGCACCTCTGTGATAATATATTTAAGAAGGGGAAAAAACCTGCTGCACAACAGCATCCGGGAGAGAGGAGTGAGAATATGTGAGAGAAACAACTCTGCAGACACCAAGGTCAGTGAAGAAGGAGGGGGAGGAGGTGCTCCAGGTGCTGGAGCAGAGATTCCCCTGCAGCCCGTGGTGAAGACCATGGTGAAGCAGGTTGTCCCCCTGCAGCCCATGGAGGTCCACAGTGGAGCTGATATCCACCCTGCAGCCCATGGGAGGTGGATGTGCCCTGAAGGAAGCTGTAACCCCATGGAGAGCCTGTGCTGCAGCAGGCTCCTGTCAGGAACTGCGGCCCATGGAAAGGAGCCCACGCTAGAGCAGGTTTTTTCCAGCAGGACCTGTGGCCCTACAGGGGACCCAAGCTGGAGCAGTCCATTCCTAAAGGACTGCAGCCCTTGGAAAGGACCCATGTTGGAGAAGTGGAAAGAGCCAAGGCCAGCCGGCTCCAAGATGGGCTTGCCGTTGGCTAAGGCTGAGCCCATCAGTGAGGTAGCACCTCTGTGATAATATATTTAAGAAGGGGAAAAAACCTGCTGCACAACAGCATCCGGGAGAGAGGAGTGAGAATATGTGAGAGAAACAACTCTGCAGACACCAAGGTCAGTGAAGAAGGAGGGGGAGGAGGTGCTCCAGGTGCTGGAGCAGAGATTCCCCTGCAGCCCGTGGTGAAGACCATGGTGAAGCAGGTTGTCCCCCTGCAGCCCATGGAGGTCCACAGTGGAGCTGATATCCACCCTGCAGCCCATGGGAGGTGGATGTGCCCTGAAGGAAGCTGTAACCCCATGGAGAGCCTGTGCTGCAGCAGGCTCCTGTCAGGAACTGCGGCCCATGGAAAGGAGCCCACGCTAGAGCAGGTTTTTTCCAGCAGGACCTGTGGCCCTACAGGGGACCCAAGCTGGAGCAGTCCATTCCTAAAGGACTGCAGCCCTTGGAAAGGACCCATGTTGGAGAAGTTCGTGGAGGCCTGTCTCCCATGGGTGAGACTCTATGCTGGAACAGGGGAAGGCGTGAGGAGGAAGGAGCGGCAGAGACAGCATGTAATGACCTGACCCCTGTGCTGCTCAGGGGGAGAAGGTAGGGAAGTCAGGAGTGAAGCTGAGCCCGGGAAGAAAGGAGAGGTGAGGGGAAGGTGTTTTAAGATTTGGTTTTATTTCTCATTATCCTACTCTCATCTGATTGGCAATAAATGAAATTAATTTTTCCCCAAGTCGAGTCTGTTTTGCCCATGACAGTAATTGCTGAGTGACCTCCCTACACTAACCTTGACCCACGAGCCTTTCATTATATTTTCTCGCCCTAACCAGCTGCGGAGGGGGAGTGATAAAGCAGCTTGGTGGGCACCTGGCGGCCAGCCAAGGTCAATCCACCACAGCCTCCTTTAGGTATTGAAAGGTTGCAGTAAGGTCTTCCCAGAGCCTCCTCTTCTCCAACTCTCTCAGCCTTTCTGATCAGAGGGTGTTCCCTCTCCTGGGTCCGCTCTAACAGGTCCATGTCTTTCTTATGTTGTGGGCCCCAGAGCTGGAAGCAGTACTCCAGGTGGGGTCTCACGAGAGTGGAGTAGAGGGAGAGAATCAGTTCCCTCGACCTGCTGGCCACGCTTCTTTGTATGCAGCTCAGGATATCATTGGCTTTCTGGGCTGCAAGCGCACATTGCTGGCTCATATCCAATATTTCATCCCCCAGTATCCCCAAATCCTTCTCTGCAGGGCAGCTTTCAATCAATTCATCCCACAGTTTGTATTGATATTGGGGATTGCTCAACCCAGGTGCAGGACCTTGCACTCGCTCTTTTTGAACTTCATGAGGTTTGCATGGGTCCACTCCTCAAGCCTGTCCAGGTCCCTCTGAATGGCATCCCTTCCCTCAAGCATATCAACAACATCGTTCAACTTGACGTCATGCACAAACTTGCTGAGGGTGCGCTCAGTCCCACTATGTCATTGATGGAGATACTGAACAGTATCGGTCCCAGTACGTGCCCTTGAGGGACACCCCTTGTTACTGGTTTCCTCTTGGACATTGAGCCATTGACTGTAACTGTTTGGGTGTCATCATCCAGCCAATTCCTTATCCATCTAACAGTCTAGCCATCAAACTCATCTCTCTCCAAT
Source organism: Fulmarus glacialis (assembly GCF_000690835.1). Classification (NCBI taxonomy): domain Eukaryota; kingdom Metazoa; phylum Chordata; class Aves; order Procellariiformes; family Procellariidae; genus Fulmarus; species Fulmarus glacialis. Next base: position 3,621 of record NW_009195831.1, on the reverse strand, counting down.
TTACAGATAAGAATATTGTGGGGGACCATAACAAAGGCCTTACAGAAGTCCACGTAGATGGCATCAGTTGCTCTTCCCTTGCCCACTGATGCAATCACTCCATCATAGAAGGCCACTAGATTAGTCAGGAACAATTTACCCTTAGTGAAGCCATGTCTCTAATCACCTCTCTGTCTTTCCTATGTTTCGATGTGTCTTCCATGTTCCATGTTTTCTTATTCTCACTTCTTGACTGGTCTGCAATAAATGTGCATGCTGAAGTATGAAATCTTTGATCCTTGGATGACATCAAATAGAGATATATATTTTAAACTTGTGAATTTATAGATATTAAAAAAAAAGGAAGCAAACTGAGTTGATGGTGAGGCACCATGTTTAAATGAATTAGTAACTTCCAGATGGAGATAATTATGTTAAGGATAGCAATGTGCACTACAGTTTCAAATATCAAAGCTAGATTGTCTAGGAACACTATGCACATTCCTAAACACTGCTATCGGGCACAAGGCAAGGCCAGGAAAGCATAATAACTAGCCACCATTTACATGTGACCAGCCTTTTTTTGTACCCTTACTCCTACCCCTTATTTCCTACACTTGTTCCTCTCCGAATTACCTTTTCCTGCCTTGGGTTCCTCCCCACCTTCCACACTGTCTCTCTGTGCTCCTTTGTGAGTGTACAGATGAGCTTTTATCACATAACAATCTCATGTTGTACCATGAGTGTACCCATAATCGCTTGGATGGCTAAAAGGAAAAAGAATGAGTCTAAGGACTAGGCAGTGTCTGGACAAGCAGAAACCTAAAGTCTAATTCTGTCTTCCTCTTTGACCTTGGATAATTGAATCAGCCTTCAATTATCTGTCTCGTTTCTAAAAGGAATTTAAGAAAACATACCGGAATCCCAGGGTGATTCTGAACATAAACACATAAAAATCTGGATGATATTCAAATATCAGAACAATGGAGTCAAGGTAAGTTCCAACAGTCAAAGATCAATTGCCAAATACTCTGATGATTGTTATTGATATTTGATAGCCTGCAGCATTTCATAATTTTTTGTATTTGTTAGTTTTTTGCAGTATTTTTAGCTAACGAGGAGTTTTAGCTATGTCTCAGAAAACTATTCATATCAATAGTAGAGAAACACAATATTTACAAAAATGTTGTCTTTTCTCATAGCATGCCTTGCAATTATAAATATTTTCTCTTTCTTACAAAGTACAAGGTTCTGCAAGCTAAAAGCATGCAACAAAAAGAACCAAGGGACCTGCAAGATACTACTAATTGAGGTATATAACCTCACTCTTCCGTTGTCCATTTATTTCCTTAAATAACAGGCTTGCCTTACAGGAAAATGCAAAAAGGTGCTATGGCCAACCCCAACAACACATCTTGTTCTGTAGCTAAATTACTCAACATCAATCATTTAACATCCTACTGTGGAATTCAGTCTAGGTATAATTGTGGTTTCTCACTTGCTTTCAGTTAAAAAGGATTTCATTGTTCAGTTATGCACTTGAGAAAAACATTGTGACCACTCTAAATAAAAATAAAACCTCCAGTATTCAAATCTGTTATGAAGAAACATAGTTTCTGGACATAAAATGACCAACCATAATGATTTAGCCTTGTAGATCCATTACTCAGTACATACCCTAGTGCTTTTAAAATGCAGTTTACCTAGAAATTCTACAAAGTGTTTAATGTCAAATGATCTTTTTCAAATGATCCTTTTGCTCTTCCTCATTTTTGCTCAGAGAAAGGGTTGAATGCTCTTAGTTTCAAACATGCTTTGTCCTCATGCAAAACATTCAAACTATTCTATAATTTATTATTAGTTGCAAATATTTTTTGAAATTTCAATTTAATTGTGAATGTTGATATCAGATTTACAGCTTTAGGCAATAAAAATATTCTCTTTGCTATTATCAAAGGCAATCTCTGGTCAAACTTCCTGTATCACTTTTTCAGCAGTGGATCTCTAAAGATGTATTGCTAAAAAAGAGAGAGAGGTAAAAAAAAAAAAAAAAAAAAATTCTTCTTTGTAGCTTGCAACTTTTAATTCTCTGTGTTTAGACTGCTGGCAAGAAGGGCAGTGTTATAAGCCCTGGAGGATATATTTGCAGTCCATGTGTGCCTTTGTTTTTTAAGGATGAACCTGAGGTAACCAGCTCAGTTCTTAAGAGCCTCCAGATAACATATCATGAGATGAACTAAATTTGAATGAGTAAGCCAGTTGAGAAACCACTTCAGGGAGAGCCCCATTATATATATATTCTTAATTGTAATGTCTCCATCCCATCCCATCCTGACAAATACATATTATAATTGTTAATTATTACGGGAATGCTAAAATTCCATTGTGAAGAGATACCTGTTATACCCAAAGTGGCCATCAGCTGTAGTTAACTTTAATCAGAAACAGGAGAGGTTTTTATCTGCTTCTGGTACAAAAGTACCAGCTAGCTGTGGAAATTGGACAAAGATCTTATTTCCTGTGTGCCCTCCTCAATGTATTAGACACACTTGTCTTAAAATACCAGTTCATCAGCTCAAGTGGCATCAGATCCCCAAATAAGAAATTTCTTATCTCTTTAATGGACACAGCCTTTCCAGAGGGCATCTTTAGGTACTACTTGCAGAGACTCATTTACTTCTTTCTCTTTCTGTGGGATAGAGGAGGGAATAGAGGAAATCAAGAATAGGTAAATCTATAATCCTGTAGCTTGGTATCAGTTCACATTAATTACAAGGCTGCGTTTATAAGTTGTTCTATTGAGACATTTTATCACTTTGAAGCCAAATGAAACATTCCACACATTTGTTTGAACCAGCTAAGATAAAAGCAATATATTCTAACTCTGTCACTATCCAGCTCAGGACACTTCCATCTCAGCTAAACTTTGAATGTTATCACTGAAAAGCTTATTCTTCTTTGGGTTACATCTTTTAAATTGATTTTACTGTATTTCACATCTATGTATTTTTCAGTTCTTTTCAAGTTTCCTCATTTTGTATTCCTATTATCCCTTAATTCATCAGATCTTTTTGTATTCCCACTTATAGTTCAGAGTTTTAAAGACACTTTTCTCCAGATCTTTGCGCTTTTGTTAGTATATAGTTAAATGGTACTGAGAGATCTTGTTTGCGACGAGCGAGGGAAGGCAAGCAGTCGACTCAATGTGAGTGATAAGGCAAGCTTCAACTTTATTGCAAAACCCTACACGTATTTATACACTAATTTCTACCTTATGCATACTTGTCTTACAATCATTGGCTTAGCTCTAAAGATTGCATTAGCATACTCCTCCTACTTGCGATTACTGTTACGTGGTCCGGGTTCCATCCTGTTTTTCTTATACAGTGTTTCTTCAAAAGCTGTTTATCTGTACAGTACAAGGTCAGCACGACCTTCTTTTCCTCCCTTGTCAGCACGACTCGGAATTTTTCACTGCGGCCTAGTCTGGCTAACTTATGTCAAAATTGAATCACAAGGCTCCTCAGCCATTCTCCAACAATTCCCCCTTTTTCTTTTTTGGACCACCAATACATTGTGGTTCATTTTTACAACATTATTTAAAATACAGTGATATACTATTTTTACTATAACTATAATTGT
>NW_009195830.1:0-30230 GCF_000690835.1 Fulmarus glacialis | reverse complement strand
CTTAATGATTCTATGATTCTGTGATTTATAGGAGTAATATGAGTGTACTCTTAAGGCACAGGTCTGAGAATCCTCACATCGGAGTCCTGTTCCCTCTTCCTGTCCATGCAGCTTTTGGTAAATCACTTATTTCACTTTGTCTCAGTATGCACCTTTACGTAAAGTCAACAGTAGTGCAGCACTCCCTCTGAACAGGGCACCACAAAACATCAAATCCTTTGGCAATGAATACCACAGAAATGTCAGTGAAAAAAATCTCTCATGAAGCATTAGGCCAAACTTGCTACACCAGGAATATGCAGAGGTAGTTTTAAAAAACCGGAAAGACTGTATCTGATTGGACATTACAATTATTTGAATCAAAACATGTAAAAGGACTTCATACTGGAGTTAACATCTGAAACCTGATAAAGCAAAGAAAACCAAAAATCCCCAAATGCAGCTTATTTTGACTTATGGTTTGAAAGAACTTAGAACCAACTTTCAGGAGCTTCAGATGGAAAACCGAAATCCCTCATACAACCAGATTTAATACTGACATGAACAATAACAAATGTAGGGGTTTTTATTGATAGAAGAAGGCATCATAGAGAGTAGCTGACAGAGACAGATAGCTTTGCATTCATGATTATAAATGAATAGGACTGTAAAAACAAACTAGAATAGTTTTTTTGAGAAACATTTATTTATTTACTTTATGATCACAGATTTGCAGTAATGTTGAGTCATAACACTACCCAGTGTTACTGATTAATTTCTGAGTTACTACAGTTTTCAGCAAAACACCTTAAAAAGGCAAATAATTGTTGAGAGTGTGTTTGTGAATAAGCACAAAGTAACAGATCTTGCATGTGTGTATATACACAGTAGCATAGCGTGTTATAGGCAGAATGCTGCGCAGAACTTCATTAAGATTATTTTTAAAAGTTGCTTTCTTTACTTCCTGTTTCGCCATTGAGTCATTATGAGGAAATAAATATTTTTAAATGAAATGATATGGGCATGCAGAACCTTGCATAACAATTGACAACATGCAGCTCTTGAAATAACGTCGCTTTCCCTAAATAACAGAAGTATTTTAAGTAGAATTTTACATACTTCACAAACAGCAAATTCTCTGTTTTAAAATTTTAAAAGGTTTCTATTGCTTTCTGTATTTCAAATGTTTCGTACCTCAAAGAGTAAATGCATACATAACATAGATCTAGATAATCTAAGTTACTGGAAAGAAAAACTTCAGATGCCTTTTAGCTTATCTCTTAATTTTTAATGCATAATTTTGTAACTATCAAAGTAACAAAACCATGCTCCTTTTGATTGTTTCTGGTAACTAGTATTTTGTAATTCACTGAAACAGTCCTGGGGCAAAGCAGAAAAGCGTACAGCATTGATGAAGGACTATAAGGATTCTGCCCAACATCTATGCTATAGATCTCACCAGATTTAGTGCGTTTTGCAACTCCTGTTGTTCCAATAAGAAAGTCACAGCAAGCAATTTAAACTCGGTTGGTTTATCGAGCATGCATAGGTATTATGAAACATTAATGACAAGTGAGCACAGAGGAAATTGTGAATCCATGGGAATTCTGAAACTATGAAATTTTGAGAATGTCGTTTTCTCTCACATTCCTTTAACTCACTTGGAGGAAATCCATCACCAGTGTGCGAATACACATGCTTCGTGGCTTTCTGAAGTGCAGAATATCTCACAAACTCTGAATACAATTATGTAATTGGTATTTTCATGCAGCACATCACATTACATAAGAAATGATTCATTGAATTAATCTCTTTCTTCAGTATTTTTTTAAAAATTACTCCAAAATTTATCTGCTTAATTAAAGCAATTTTGGCTTTTTAGTATCCTTCCACTGTTTAAAAACAGATGTTTTAGCTGTCTTTAAAGATCAAGTTCCCTAGAATAATGTTCAGACACTTACAGTCTCAGGATAGCAGTTTTCATTGTCTTTCATTTTTTTAGTTTTGTAAAAGTCTGTTTAAAGTTCTTCAATGAAAAACATCTTTTATTAAGATAAAACTTCAAGTTTTCTTCCTGACAGATAATGTCTGATTTACTTCCAGTGAAATGAGCAAAAGCAGCCCATACAACAGTAGAATTGGGATTTACATTAAAATTTTAATTATTTAGTTAATTATTCAGTAAATACAACATTACCGAGTATAAAATAAAAGGTCAAAGAATAAACGCACGGAGAAATTACACTCTTTGCAATAAACAAGGACAGTTCCATATTTATATGCAGTGCAAGCAAAGGCAAACTTCCTACTATCAGTAAAGACTTTGGCCAACAAAGTCATACATAGCACAGAATTTACACTACTGTGTTTCTAAAATGTTTAACAAGCTTTCAGGACCACAGAGAGATACAATGCAGAGACATTTATTTATTGTCTATAGTTAAAGCAATTTAACTTTCTAGTCCAAACACAGTATTTCTTGCCTGCATCTAAAAATATATGTGTGTAATATAAAAAAAAAAAGATTCCTCCTTGTTATAATATGCTTAAATGGAAAAAAGTTATAATTTCACTGTGATGCTATATTAGTAGAGCACATACAATATTAGTGTAGCACATACAATGGTCCAAGCCTAAAAGAAATGTTTGAGAGACATCAGTATAGTTCTTCAAATGCTGGTCTTAGAATGGGTAACATTTATTGTCTTTGTTAGTAAACTTCACATAAGAAGTCTCATTGTTCCAAAAAAAATTGCTGACTGCACATGAAATTTAGAAATTATTTAGGACAGTAGAAAACACCAATTTTGTTTTAGGTCTCAATAACTCCACCTGATTATAGAATGCCTCCGTTTGAAAATCTTTCTCCAATATTTTGGGGGGTTTGAATGGATCATTTACAGAAACTTTCCTCGTTGACAGAAATTATCTGCAAAGCACTAGAAATCCCTTTTAATCTTTCTCCATTATTTTAAAAATATTTCACTTATTAAACATCTAGTCTCCATTTCTAAGATAACTTTTCTGGAGTTTCTCAGGATTAATGTGAAAGAAATAGGAATGCAAATAAATAGTCAAAATCCCTATCAAACTAGTCACTTAGCTTCTCTCAGCATTGGACAAAATCCTACCCTGGTTTCTCCTGCCCTAATTTTACATCACTTTTTTGACATTTTACTTCACAGTTCATCCCACAGGAGCAAAATCATATTTGGGCCTTATGTCTCTACAGTGCTGCTTTCTTTAGAACGTATTTTGAGTCGGAGACGCATATATTTTGTTCATTATAAGGATGAGCCCACTAACATAATTAAATAAAAGATTTTTATTATTACTACTTATTAGTACCAGGACTTAAATACTCTTAAGTATTCCATGACAGTATTTAACAGAAAAGCCTTGTCAGAGGGAGGGAAAATGTCTCAGATTTTAGTTTTTGTGATACGTGCTTCACTGACTTGTCCACTGTGGAAATGAGTTTGTCAAACAGGACTGAAAATGAAATCTTGACACGCAGATCAGATAACTGGCAAAATTAACTGAATTTTATCTCTTCAAGCACAGGCACTCAACTCCCTGATGCTTTTTAAAAAGAAATGCTTTATGGGAATGCTTTCTTCCTACCTTTGGATTAAAATTGCTCTGTGATCCTGTCCTCTCTCTCTCCCCCTTTCCTTGCTTACTCCTTCATATCTCCCTCTTGCAACGCCTACATCTCTGCAGGCCAGCATCATATTGTTTAAAGAACAGGAGAAAAAGAAACATCAAGAAAGGCAAAATACCTTACATTGGAGAATCAATGTGTGTTCATTTAAAAGAAACTGGCAAAAACAAGGGTTCTGTATGAATGTCATCAAATTCAGTACAAAGGGAGGGATGAAAATTACCTGTCTGTGCTCAGTGTCTTCTGCTTTAAAATGAAAACTGCCAGTGGAGTCATGAGAAAAAAATGTTGTCTGAAGTCAAGTATAATTACCTCTGCTGCATGAGGACCATATTAGTATCAGCAAGACATCCCCACACTGGACAGAAGGAATGGGTCTGCAACCAACTGTGTGTGAGGACAGAAATTGCTGCTGGAAAGGCAGGCACTGAGCATACCATACATCACCACAACCTTGCGACCTAGGAGCTCAGTGTCTCCTCTTAAACTATTCCGACTTCTAGATTCTAAAGTCCCTAGAGAAAAAAACTGAAGTATTCCTTGGAGGAAGACTCCAGCCTCCCTCTGTGCTAGACTAGTGCTAAGGAGTCCTATCCCCATTTTCTACACTGAAGCACAACAGAAGTTGAAAGTGTCTCTATTCTGAACAGGTGACACTTCAATATTTGTAATGTTCATTCAGGTGGCAGGCAACAGAGGCTCAAATTCCTTTGAATTTCCCAGTTATAAAAGAAAAAAAAACCTGGGCCTTCCTCAGCTCCTTAAAAGAAGGCCATAGGCACTTGTCTTTAGGAATGGGATATACAAACTGTGTCTTGAATGGATGGGAGTTTCTCATAGTAGCCTGTCATGGAGGCAAGATTGAAGACATACCCTTTTGTCATTGTATGTGGTTAGTAACAGATATTCCAAACATGTTAATTTTAAGCCTTTAGCCTAGGGGCATGCCTATCCCTTTGGTTGTTAAACTCATAATTTTTGGATCCCAGATGGATCTTCCAGGTGGAGGGTAGGCAGTGCAACTCTGTAATTTAAGATTCTGTTTAAGGCAAGAGAATCCAATGTCCTTTGTTAGATCTGGTTTACAATGTCTCTTAGCCTTTTGGATACCTGCAGAATGGGATGTCTCACACAGGCTGAGGTGAGAATGTTTTAAATAAATAGTGGCAAATACTTCAGATAGTGCAATTTAAATGTTAACATTCTGGGTCCTATACAATACCAAAATAGTTAGAGACATACTCTAGGAAAGAACTGAGTCAACATGCATTGCTGGAAAAGATGTTTGGATGCTTCACATATCAGAAAGTTGAGGAAACCAGCAACATCTTCAGTATTTTTTCAGTAAGAAAGCAAGAAAGTAATGATATGCATGGAAAAAGCCAAGAATCTTTCAAATATTAATTTCTTTTAGTTATAACAGCAAAGTGAATATTGCTTCAGATCCTAAATAAACACCAAAACATAAAAGACAAGTTAAAAAAAAAAAAACAAATGTGAAATTGCACGAGATAAGACTATCAAAAGAAAAGGATCCCCGTGGGTACCATTCATTACAGAAATCTACTGGATTCTACTTCTGAAATAATTCTGAATTAAATGCACGTTTACTATTTCCTTATACACAGGATTTCACACTTGCCAGTTTTAAATTCCAAAATCCCATGACAGAAAACGATCAAAATGAATTATATATAAATTCTGATTCTTCACCACAAAACTGCCATTTGAAATAGAAATTGGCCTATTCTTCTGAGCTTTTGTTGTTACAAGAAAACCTTTACCTTTCTTTATTTTTCAGCTCTGGGGTTATAACTAGAAGTTGGTTCTGTCAGTTCTCACTCTACTGTAACTTCCACTACCACAGCATCATGTAAACACCTTGAAATTGCAGAAACAAAGCCACTACAGATGTGTGCTCTGCTCTGTACTACATGTTCTAATAAGTGAGTAAACAGCTCTGCAAATCTAATTCAGTACATGCAGACCCTGCCAATATGGCATTTTGGTTCGTAAAAATCACGTGACATTTTAATGCTTGCTCTACTATGATTTCTATGCAGTAATAATACCTAACATTGCATATGCAAAAGCATAAGATCCATTACTGCACAATTAAATGACTGAAGGCTTTCATATTTCGTGTTGCAACACAACATCAGTCCAACTTAAGGGCCACCAAATGTGTTTTACATCCCACAGGATGCACTCCGTGTACTGAGTGCAATATATCAGTATTCTCACCAAATTATGGAATCACACAACCTCAGGGTGGCTGAAGCTGAATAGCATCTCTGGAGATCGGCCTGTCCCTTCTCTGCTCAAACAGGGTCAGCTGCAGCAGGTTGCTCAGGGCCATGAACAGGCTCTGTGTGAAGAAGGCTCAGGTGTCAGTATCTCCAAGAAGGGAGACGCCACAGTCTCTCTGGGCAACCTGTGCCAGTTTTTGATCACACTCACAGTAAGAATGTTGTGGGTTCTTTTTCCTTACGTTTAAATGGAATTTCCAGTATTTCAGTCTGTGCCCATTGCCTGCTATCCTGCAGCTGGGCATCGCCAAGAAGGGTCTGCCTCTGTCTTCTTTCCACACACCCCCATATGATATTAACAAACACTGGTAAAGTCCCTCTGAGCCTTCTCTTCTTTATGTTAAAAACTCTGCCTAATGCAGCCCAGGAGGTTGTTGGCATTCTTTGCCACAAAGCCACATGACTGGCTTATGGTCAGCAGGGTGTCCACCAGGATGCCCAGGGCATTTTCTGACATACTGCTTTCTAGCTGGTCAGCCCCAGCCTGTGCTGGTGCATGGGCTTATTCCTTCCCAGGAGAAAGGCTTGCCACTTCCCTTTTGTTGAAATGGACCTGGTGGCCTATTTCTCCAGCCTGTCCAGGTCCCTCTGGATGGCAGCAAATCTATCTGGTGTATCAACCACTTCTCCCAATTTTGTATCACTTGCAAACTTGCTGAGAGTGCACTCTGGCCCACCATCTAGATCATTCAGGAAGATATTAAATACTGTTGGCCCCAGTATCCACCCGTGGGGTACTGCACTGGCTACTGGCCTCCAGCTGGACTTTGTGGGGCTGATCACAACTCTTTGAGCTCGGTAGTTCAACCAGTTCTCAGTCCGACTCATTGACCAATTATCTGAGACGTACTTCATCAGCTCGTAAATGAGAGACAGTGTGCAAAGCCTTACTAAAGTTGACCTAACAACATCTATTGTTCTCCCCTCAACCACTGAGTCAGTTGTTTCATCGTAGAAGGCTATAATATGGTCAGGCATGCCTTCACACTTTGTAGATCCATGTTTACTCCCAGTCACCTTCCTATCCTGCATGTCTTAGGAAATGGTTTCCAGGATTATTTGCTCTGTCACCTTCTCAGGGACTGAGGTGAGGCTGATCTGCCTCTAGTTTTCCAGATTTCCTTCTTGCACTTCTTCAAGATAGGAATGACATTTGCTGTCTCAGTTGCTACGACCACTCAAAGATAACCAAGAGTAGCTTCACAATGATGTGGGCCAGCTCGCTCAGCACTTACGGGTGTATCCCATCAGGCCCAATGGATCTGGCTGTATCCAGTTTGTTTAAATATCTCCTAACCTGATCCTCCTCCAGTGAGTGTAACTCTTCCTTGCTTCGGACTTTCACAGTGGTATCAGGGCATGGGGGGTTCCTGGAAGCTAGTGTAAAATGAAGACCGATGTGAAGAAGGCATTGAGTACCTTGCCCTTCTCAGGGGCCCACCAGGGCCCCTGCCCTATTCAGCACCAGGTCCAATTTTTCTTAGTCTTCCTTTTGCAGTTGATGTACTTGTAGAAACCTTTCTTATTGTCCTTCACCTCTCTCACTAGATCCAACTCTATGTGTGATTTGGCTTTCCTAGCCCCATCCCTGCATGCCCAAAGGGTGTCTCTATAGTCCTCCTGGATCACCTGTCCCTGCTTCTTCCATTTTTGTTCCTTTTCATTAGGAACATGTTTGTGCAAACAAACGACATCACTGCTAGCATGTATCACAAAAGTCACACTCATGCATCATTTCCCTAAGGAAACACATTCAGGTTCACACCAAGTAAGTTTTATGCCGTTGTTGTTCCTGCCACGTTTGCTGTGTCACTAGAAAAAGATTCTACTATTCTTCACACAATTCATTAACACTCACTGAATTATTTGGTCTTCAGAAATATAATTTTAGTTATTTATAGCTGCTGATTTAAAACTGTTTAGAGAATATGTGCATTTCTTATTAGCACTTATTTTCTCAGGCAAGTTTTCTATGTCCAGGAGAAGATTCAGTTCAAGAAGTTTTTTTATCCACACTTACCAAAGCATCTGAACACTTATTTTTCGTGATAACTGCCTAAGTATTTTGTTGAATCACTTTGACAAAATTCTGGGGAAGACATAGCTATAGCTTTTAATAACTCCATTAACTTCCTTGATTTGCAAAACTGGGAAGTAGCATCCAGAAGAGACATAACTCTAAGCAATAAAGCATACTCTTGCAATGTCTCTGCCACTTACAAAAGAGTTTCCCAAGTCACAAGATAGGGATGTAACCCAGAGCATGTGAAAATAGAATGAGGTAAATATATAGTTGGGTTGCATAATAAAAGACTAAGAAAAAGAGAAATTATCTCTCAGTGGAGTTTCCTACTTCGGTTTGTGGTAACAATCCAGCTTATATCAAGTTCTGGGAAAGGTTTAGAGGGCCTGGGTTTTGAAGGAAGCCCAACCCAAGTTTTCAGAGCCTTGTCTATACCCTTATTCATACAGATGGTGTTTATACAGCTTATTACTCTTTGAAGCTGATTGGTTGTAAACTGAAATAGGTTTGTACATGGGTACAACTGGCTGAAGATGAAAGTTGTGGTCCCATCGTTCAACAATCATATACACTGAAACAAAGTATTGTAACAGTCCCAGAATTTTTTACCAGCAAGTCACAACTCCGAATTTTGAAACTGGCTACCATTCTAGTGAATTAATGCCAATCTACTCACAGTTCTATTTATCATGCCCTATTCCATCACACAATGATTGCCTTTACCTATACCCATTAGAGCTGAACAAGCTAACACAGCACTGGGAAAACAGCCAACCCTTATCCCCATAGCATGCTATGATATTATTTAGCTTGTTTCATTTGACTGCCATTTCCTCCATAGAATGGGCAGCTAGATGATGCTGTTTTATGCACACTTTCTCAATAAATCAAATGTTATACAGTCCTCATAAACTTACTGCCCTACATACGAAAATGTAGGTATCAGAAGAAAGCAAGCTGTCAGATTTGCCCAGTTCCTGCGTGCACTACCTCAAGGCAAGGGAGATTTCCAGAGGAAAGACTGCATGCAGGATACTTTGTAAAGGTAATGCATCCTTGGGCTTTCTCTCCTAACACAGTCAATGAACATTGCCAGACATTCACTCTGATAGTTGCAGAAATCATGGCTTAGGGAAGAGCATGTTGCCTCTCTCTCTTTGTTTCTGGTCAGGCCACTCTCACGGATGAAGGAAAAACAAATTCCCAACAGTGCTGAGGCATGAATAGAGGTATTGTTCTCACAGAGGCCTGAATACCTCTGAAATATATCAGAGAATTAGCCTGTCGTTTTTTTCTGCTTCCTCCTTAAAGTGTTTTGAAATGACTAATACATTACCAAGAAGCGGCTTCTTACATCTCATGCAGACTAATTCCCTAGGGCTCCCATTATGTCGGCAACCTAATATGATCAGTTAACAGAACGCGTTAGCAGCAGTGAGGGGGTGAATAAAGCACTGAGAGAAGGGAAAGTAGTGTTTTGTGGCTTGCCTCCCTCCTCTTTTAGTAGCATGTCAAACATAATTATGCTCCTGTCATCTGCACCTACAAGACAGGATTTTAGTTATGATATCTTGCCTGGCATGTAGCTGCTGTTGACAGGCCCCCGTGACCCTGTTCCAAGCAGTCTGACTCTACAGATGACAGGACCCTGGACTAGATGCAAGAATTAACCTTCCTAGGCAGAAAGGCTTTACCAAGGGAAGAGGATAAAATGCCAGAGAAAGGCAGGCCTGGCTGGTTCTCGATAAGCAGTTGCAAGAGACTTGACTTTGCACATTGCATGTGAACTGCCTGGAAAACGGCTGCTGCCCGTGGACCAGGGCGTGCCTTGAGGCACCAGGCTAGACAGCTGTGTGCTACTCACACCCTCCTACCTAGGTAAACTATTCTCTGAAACACATATAAGATGCCAGGCAACTGACAAACCTTCCCAGGACCATGAGCAGATCATAGCGGTAAAGCTGCAAACAATGAGTTATATTACTCAGGCAGGGTGGGAGAAAGATAGTAAGTTAACAGAGAGATGTCATTATTCAAACAAAATTGTCCATCTTCCTCCCTGTCTTCCTCAGCTTTTAGGCAGAAAAAGGACTGAATAATTCAGCAAGATTTTAAAATGTTTTTGTGCCTTCTGGAAAAGGAAAAAAATAGATTACTACATCTATACTGAAACAATGCTGTCTACTTAATATTATTTCCCAATGCCCTGCTACAATTACCATTGGTTTTTTAGCTAAGCAAAACATTCATTCAGATGGGATGGAGACCTCCAGTGCCTTGAGAAAAGTATTTTCAGCCTTGAAGGTTTGGTTTTGGGGTTGGAAAGCAAATTTGCCTCCTAAGCAGGAACCCCTCTGGGTTTAAAGAGACTGAGATTTTGCAAGTCACGCACTTGAGCACGGAAAAACCTTGCTTTTAAAATTCCCTGATGTTTGCCTTGCTTTTACTGATGGCATGTGCATTTCTAATAAGAAGCTGGCAGTACAGCAATACGAATTTTATTCACTCACTTTACAAACCTGTCTTCTGAGCATTTGAGACCTCTAAGGATCAACGTCAATGAAGAGTTGCCTTCCAGAGGACACGCTTGAAACTGTGTTCAGTGATCCGCCAGTTTACAGCACACCATAAACTGAGGAAAAGCAAAGTCCTGCGGGAATGCCTCAGACCTAGAATTACCCACAAGGTCATGAAAACACACCTGATGGAAGGCTTGCATGAGAGCTACACTCAAAATTCTTGCGCTCAGCTCAGGTCAGCATGCAAGAGACTGAAGAGTAGCTGGGACATCAGACAACAGAAAGTTCACACTGGACGAGATCAGAAGCACGTTCTGAGTTAATGTTTCAAGTTCATCAATGTTAGATAGCTCTCCCTGGAGAAGCTATTGACACTAATTCATGGCACTTAGGCAACCACATAAAGCAAAGGGTCAGATTTTCTTTGGCAGGTTCATTATGCAAGAGTATAAAATACCAAAAATAAATATTACAGAGAGGCACATGATGGCACAGCACGAGTTGGAAAAGCCCACAAGAAGTCCCAAGAGTCAAGCTGCAAGCTGACTGAGCAGGTGATCCCAAAGAAGCAACAATAAAATCTTTATGCACTGCTACTATTTGTTCTTTACAAGACATGTTATACAGGAAAATAATAGTTTAGAATTTATCAAATAAAAATGAGTGACGTTATCTTGCATATTGCTCTGTTTCTAATATCAAATTCAATATGTTAGTCAAAAGACTTGAAATATAAGAATTCCAACCCTTCCTTAACAGACCTTTAAATAGCATTTTAATATGCAAATGTTGCAATTCTAAAGGTAATTTAGGTTAACTCAATCCACGTATTACAATAATTGCAAGGGTAAATCTCACACTGCAATTTAAAGGAAGAAAATATTTCTGTGGTCATTTTGAAATATTATAGGGCCTTTGACAATGGGAACCTGATATCCGTAGCATTCTCAGAAGAAAAAATAATAAATATTAATACAATTAGAGCACTCAGGGAGACTGACTAACATGCTCATTACAGATTAAGTAGCCAAACACATACAATTGAATTACAAACATTATGTGAAGGGCAAGGACTCATTAGAAGTCTTATTATCCTGTGTCTTTGAAATTACCCTGTATAGAAGCATGGAAAACCTGAAAGCCAGGAAAACACATGAGCTGAGTCTTGGAAGGCAGAGGACAGAGTTTCCAGTCACTTAAAGGAAGCTGGAAACTACAGAAGTAAACTCCAAGTCAAAGGAGGACAGGGTTAGTACAGTGGATAAAATTATAGAGTTTCTAAAAATTGGGAAATATGGAGGGCTCTGTATCCATCGTACAGAGGAGGCCGAGGTGGTCCAATATGGTCACCATGAAAAATCATAGTAGTTTGGAAGATATTGATGACTGATATGAAAAAGTCTTTCTGTTTACAGACAAAACTAGCCTTCATAATGGACAGGTGTGTTTGCCTTCTTTCTCCCTGGCTACATAAATGAGCAAATACAGGTTCTTTGAGGAAGAAGGCATGTGGCAAGCCGTAGAAGCCTCTGTCTAACACAACTGACCATGAAGTAAGTTCTTACCAGGCACTAAAGGCTGGTGGACTTTAGTCCCAAACATGGAGGGACTATTTGATAAATGAAGCACATGTGTTCATGCATCTCTTTTGTCTTTATAGACTGGAACAGTTACTCTGGTTTTAACACAGTCTTGACAATAATCCACACATTGGCCTCAGAGAGGCATCAGTGTCCTCCGGTAATTTTCCATCTGTTTTCCACACCCTGGAGGATCCAATGGTCTTAAATACACCTGACTAGTACTGAAACATCACCCCCCGGTGCCAGAGCCTCTATTTCTTAGAATCTTGTCTATCTTACCCACACTGTATATGAAAGACTATACAGCAAATCCCAAAATGGGTTGTGCAGATGGTCTGACCTCTCAGACCTTTGATATGAATACAATAAAGAACACATTTGGCATTGATGTTCTTGCAAGTCAGGTATCCATAAGAACATCACCGTATGGATAAGACAAGATGAGAAACACATTCAAATAGGATGGTAAATAGTCCCAGGAAAAAAAATCTTAGCCACAAGGATGCTAACCACTTGAATAGGGCATTTTGCCATGGAGTTTAATATACCATATATTATTTTTATCATTGAAGTACTTTCCTAATCTTCAATAAGGTTTTTCACTGAACATCACAATATAAGTGCTTAACATCCAGCTGTGTTTGATAGATGTACAACTGCCTTATAATAAGTATATAAAGTCATGTAAATTTCCATGTATAAGTCAGTGTCCTTAAGCTGAGTGCTCTGTGCTCAGAATATAGGTTCATAAGCATGTAAGATGGCAAAGAGGGGTCGTTAAAATTGGAATGGGCACAAATACTCCACCGGTTACAAGGCTACATTGAGTTTCAAAATAAAGTCCTTGCCTTTTCAGAGGTACACCAGATCACCTAAGCACACTGACATACCTTAGCTTTCACTTATTGCCCATACACAGGCTAAAAGTTTAATACAAACTAATACAGACTAACAATTTAATGTAAACACTGTGCAGATGTTTGATAATCAGGGGCCAAGAGTACCCACTATTAGAAAAAAAAAAGCTTTTGAAGTAATACAGCTCTGCAGCTATCTTCTTCTCCTCTTTTTTCATGTACAACACCAGTAAAAAACAGTTCTGATACTAAGAGAGAAGGAAGAGAAAATGGCAGGACAGTGTAAAGATTCACTGGACGTAAGGCCTTCAAACCAGATGTCAGGAGGAGAAAAATTAATAAAGTTGAAAACACGTTAGCTTTGTTCCAGGCCATAAAGTTGAAAAGGATTTTTTCTTTTAAAATACCAATTCAACCATATGAAAACTAGGAAAAATTAAGAGTAAATCAATAAATGAAACAATTTGATTGCTCAAATAGACAGTGTGGAAGACTGATTAGAGAAGAGTTATACACTTCCTCCAAAAGGAATGCAACCGATATAACTAAGCCCTTCAGCTCTTTGAAATAGAATTTCCTTAACAAAAGTAAATACAATAGTAAATCCTCTATCTTATTGTCTGTCAGTTCAAGGTTTTTTTTCTTCTTTGAGAATAAGCAAACATTATGTGATACCATTAATCAAAGTGAGATCTGTATGTTCAAAACAAAATTTCTCCTATAACTTTAACTCTTCACTATAAAATAACACTATGCTGAAATAGCATCATTAATTTTTTCTGATCTCAACATTCTTAACTTATTATCTTAATGATTTCGAAGTGCTGTTAGCACTAACCGCAGTATGTATCCTAAACAAAGTCATTTACAAGCTTCATAGATTAGGTCATAGGTACAGAAAAAGCATTTAACTTAGAATAAACCAGCCAGTCCCTTGCTCAAAAGGAAATGTAGAATGAATAATGACTTTTTACACATACATGCAAAATTAATTGATGATAAGTTCCAGCTCACTTAGACAATTCTTAATGGTTGTTCTTTAGAGATTAGCTGGGCTAAAGTTACTAAGGAGTAGGGCCATGCATTACCACATTTCTTTGCTATGTTTTAAGGAGTCATTAGTAGGCAAACTGCGTCCCAGCCCTGTATCCCTCTCTCCTGTTGCTGCCTAAAAGCAGTAGAAACTAATTTGTTAGAGGAACAAATCTTCATTGATTTGAATGTGGAGCTGCGGAAGGAACGAGTTTGAGGAAATGGGGGCTGATAAGAAAGTCGTACTTCGTACATCAGCTGTTTTTTCTTGATTTTCTTCATTGGTTCAGACTCACAACTTTTTGCTGGAACTGTCTTGGTCTTATTTTTCTTCTTGTAATACATAATCTATAAGTCTGTAAAATGCGAATAGCCTGAGACATCTTCTTCCAGAATGTTAATTTTTTAATTGTCTAATGGACACTTTTTCTTAACCTGTGTTGCTCTTAAAGTTCCTATCACCTATTTGTTGCTGTCATCTTTCAAAACAGCAGCCATCACTGATACATTTGGCATACCATTTAGTCAGTATTCAGTTCACAGTGGGTGCCACTATTGCACTAAATGTAGTAAAATTTTCTAACACAGTAAATTTTATCACAAACCTGACAGCTTATTACTTTTCCTAGGTTAAAAAAGCATGTCTTTTTAGTTTGCAGCTTATTACTGTCTTGATTTCCCTTGCTATCTATCTAATTCTCACATCATTGGAAGAATCAGTCTCTCACAAACTCATCGAATTAGAGAGATTTCATTATATAAAAAACAGCCTAAAAGTCTTATACAATTTCTAGATCTCTCAGGTTTCTGAATTGAATTAGAGACAGGTGAGGGCCAAGAACCTAGAGAGGAAGCTAAAAAGTACAGAAATTACAGGCTTGAGGTTGTAATGTCTCAGCTTCTTAACAAAATGTTTGCTGAACAATAACAAAATGTGTTTTATAACAAATAGTTTATTATTTTTATTTTGCTATGAAAGAGAAAAATATAATAAATTTCTAGTATAAATCAAACGTCCAAGTAAAAATAAACTCCTTACAACATAATACTATTCTGGAGTTTTCAAAAGTCATGTAATTCCAGTAGTTAGAAAAATATTTATCTTTGAAAATGTCCATTATTTTTGTCTTAGTCCAGATTTGAAAACAAGAAAAGCAATTCCAGGCCCTATTCCAGAAGGACTCAAGAATCTACCTTCCTTTTAAGCAGAAATTTATCAATCACTAAACATAAGTTAAAAGGAGTAAACTACATCTAAGGCTTGAATTATATAGCACTGATGACATTCTGTGCACCAAATTTGTCCACCATTATTTTTTCAATAACAATTATTTGAGGTGAATTTAGTACTTTCTTTTTTCCTTTTCTGTTCACGGCTTGTTTAACAGCAGTCCTAGTCACAGACTAATCTTCATCCATTTCTCTTATTTTAAATTTTTCAATGCTGGTAAAAGTGCAGGATTGGTAACTTTGCTATCTTGATACTGGACCTCTATGTATTCTCCAATGGTGAAACATAAATCCCATATAATGGATTTTATCAACACACTACGCTAACTTTTTCTTGACCCCTTCAATAGTCTTTGCTTCTGTGTCTATTGAGTGTCTCAATAAGTTTTCATTTATCATGGTAGTTTACTACAAGAGTACATGGTATATATGAGAATATCTAGATACTGTAGGTGAATATTTTTTATTTGTTAGAATAAGAAAGACATTGTTAATTGAAAAAATAAATTAAGCTAGGCCCAAATGTTATGAAATATCCAAGAGTGCTGCTGGTACACAGATTTTTCTGCCAGAGTTCTTTATGACCCACAAAGTCAGATAATGAATCATGACACTATTTGGTATTACGCAGCTGTGTCACACTTAGTATAGCATCATAAAAGCCTGTTCCCCTTTATTCAACGTGTGACTATGTAAGGAAAGAAAAAAACAAACACACAAAAGCATCCGTTACATATGCATTCAAAAGACGAATAGAAATAAATTATTCTGATTAACCTATTACATAAATATGCTAAATTATTTGCTCATCCCAGATTTCCTTGTTAAGATAACCAGAAGATTTGAGAATATTGTAAGAGATTTCATTTCTTGTCCTACAACCAGACTTGCTGAAATAAAATAATTTCACAGTATTACAAGAAAAAATGTTGATACATTGTTACTGAAGGCATTCCTTCTGCTGTGGCTGTTTCAATATTTCAGTCTTGAAAATCAAGATTACTTTAGTAACCATATTTGGAGTTAAACTAGACTAAAGTCTATTTGTGCTGGATATCTAGCGCACTATATCAGACCGGTATAAATCTATCTTTCTGTGGATTGCTGTCATTTAACAGAAATGTCTCACTGAGGTCTGACTGACAATTTATTGCAAGCTGAGCAGAAAGACTGAAGAGCAAACTGAGTTGTCCTCACCTGACCACGAGTATTTTATACCTGTCATGTGAGAAGACGACTTAGCCTTTATGACTGTGAATCTTGAATAGCAAGAACAAGACCTTTAACTGACTAGGTATTTAACGATGAGTCTGAATATCTCTCGATAGAGCAAGCTATATAAATGAGAATCTAGCACTTTGGGAGGATTTAGAGCATGGGTGCTGAGAGTCAGGACTCACACAATGGGTTTTGATGGTGGGAAAGCCATGCTTTCCCTGATCACCCATTGTTGAGATGTGTACCTTGTTAGGGAGACACTGTATGCAAATTAGCATCAAAACCTTGAAAGGAACATTAGTTTAACATATGAAGAAATATCTTAACCAGCACTGTTTAGCTTTCATTGTCCATTATGGTGTATAGTCACTTGCTAGAGATAGAATGTCAAAAATAAGTTTGAGTAGCCTGCCTTTAGTTGATTTAAGACAGCTCCTAAATATTACTTAAACAGTGTTTCACATTTAATAAGAAACACATTCTACTTCTTTAGGACACAAAAAGAACAAAAAAAAAAGTCTTAAGTAGAACAGCAGAATCTCCCCATTTTACCTATGTACAGCTTGCTAAACAGAGAGTTGAAAATAGCTAGAGCTGAGAGGGAAAAAACTGAAGAGTATTTTAACAGTGAAGTAAAACCACAACTAATGACTTTAGGAGACAGGAGCTAGGTGGACAAGCAAAGCATTACAGTTTTAAATATATGATATTTGGCTTCACCTCCCAAGTAAGAGGGCTGGCACCGATTCAAAAAGGCTGGTCTGGCATGCTTGTGCCTCTGAGAGGGACCACACTGCCTTATGGAAACAACCACAAAAGCCGCAGCAAGAGCACAGCCTTCCAAAGGCAACAAGAAAGCAACCAGACTGGCAATCAGACCATGCCAGTGCTTGACCTTGGCAAAAAGAAGGCAGGCATCTGAAATGGCTCATCTGTCCACAGGAGAGGTGGGCCCAGTGACCAACAGATGGGACAAAGTAAAGTAGCGATCAGATAACAGAGGGAAGCATTTTGAGCATGTATGACCTCTCTCCCTAGCACCAACATAACAAACATGATAGGAAGTTTATACACACTTCTACATCTTGAAAATAATATTTTTACAGTGTTCATTGAAACCTAAGACAGCTGTGTGAAACATCTCTGCATGTGAAACATAAGGCAGAGTATGGATTTTTATGTCTATTCAGTCTGTATCCTGGAAGCTATTTTGCCATACATGGAATCCTCTTTTCATCTCACTGGTTGCCAAACAAGTCATATTTTAAGCATTTTCCCTTGTGCCATGTGATAAACTGCGCTGTAGGCCGGATTTCTTTGTTGCAGATATCTCTGGAGCCTACAGGCACTGTGGCTTCCATAAACATCTGTTTTAAAATACTGTTTTTCCCATTTCAGTGTGAGTTTTCTTACTCTTCTGTTGGCTTGCTGTTTCAGTCCAATAATTTAAGAAAATAAAATGAACAACTGTTGATGAAACAAGTAGTTAAGAAGAACCAAGAGCTTTTATATCTTAACTTTGTTGGAAACTGAAAATTTATCCAAACTTAACTGGTCATCTTTTACACATTTTTTATATCAAAGAATGTGGGAATGTCAATTTCTTGGCTAGTACAGAAACTGGATTGCCATATTAGTAGATTCAGAGTTTAAATGACAAAGTAATTGTTTCTAGCCTCCATGTTTCAGAATATAGTGCTAAAATAGATGACAGTCTCATCCAGCCTAAAGCAAAACACATCGCTACCAGCAGCATGAAGTCTCTCTTTAATTCAGTCACATTCTTCTCCTGGAACATCCTCATAGAAAAAAATTATGAACTATGGGCTAGATAAGTGGACAGTGAGTTGAACTGAAAACTACTAAATTGCTGGGCTCAAAGAGTTGTGATCAGCACCACAAAGTCCAGCTGGAGTCTGGATTCTGCAGTGCAGTATTCCAGGGGTGGATACTGGGGCCAACAGTACTTAATATCTTCCTGAATGTCTAGATTGTGGGCCAGAGTGCACTCTTAGCAAGTTTGCAGGTGATACAAAATTAGGAGAAATGGTTGATACACCAGATAGATTTGCTGCCATCCAGAGGGACCTGGACAGGCTGGAGTAACTGGCCACCAGGAACTTCAAGAAGTTCAACAAAAGGGAAGTGGCAAGCCTTTCACCTGGGGAGGAATAAGCCCATCCACCAGCACAGGCTGGAGCCTGACTGGCTGGAGAGCACCTTGTTAGAACATGTTCTGGGGATCCAAGCTGACCATGAACCAGCAAAACACTCCTGTGGCAAAGGAGACCAACAGCCTCCTGGGCTGCACTAGGCAGAGAGTTGCCAGCAGGCTGAGAGAGATAGTCCTTCCCCTCCACTCAGCACTGATGAGACCCACATGGCTGCTGGGTCCAGTACTGGGCTTCCCAGTACAGGAGAGGCATGGACATACAGGACAGCACTTCTAGACAAAGGGCAAAGGGCCGTGAAGATGATGAAGGGCTTGGAGCATCTCATAAAAGGAGGGGGTGAAAGTGCTGGGAGTGTTTGGCCTCAAGAAAAGGAGGCTCAGAGGGATGTGTGGAAAGAAGACAGAGGCAGACTCTTCTCAGTACTGCCCAGCTGCAGGATAGCAGGCAATGGGCACAAACTGAAACACTGGAAATTCCATTTAAACATAGGAAAAAAAATGCAACATTCCTACTGTAAGTGTGATCAAACACTGGCACAGGTTGCTCAGAGAGACTGTGGGGTCTCCCTTCTTGGAGATACTGAAACCAGCCTGTTCATGGCCCTGAGCAACCTGCTGAGCAACCTGCTGCAGCTGACCCTGCTTGAGCAGAGGTGGGACTAGGAGATCTCCAGAGGTGCCTGCCAACTTCAACTGTGAACGTGGTGGAGACCCATCAGTAAACATACTGCTGTCATTCTTTCTGACTGATGCTGAATGAAAGAATTGTGCAATGCTCTTTTGCTACTACATCCAACTTTTCTGGATACCACCAGTTACCACCATGGCATGCACCATCTAGGTGCTTTCAGGTACAGAACTGTTAACACAGGTTCAATATAGTTTTCATCTCTCATTTAAAGAGCATGGAAATCTGGTGAACATAAGATATCTTGTCCCACAATGACTACTGCAGAATAAGACATTCTTAATCTTTTCTAAAAGAAAGCTGAAATATCAGTGTGAACAGGGCTGCAAGAGAATGCTGCAGGAGTATATTCCATAGGTAGGCAAATAAAGTCTAGGAAGACTGCAAGATGTACAGTTAATTTATTTGTTTCTGTCCTATAAAGGTAGCATTTATATGGATGTTTCCAGACTGTACTTTACTGGGCAAATTTTTATTCATGTGCTAGCTCCATGAATGCTTATCCCTCAAACTAAACTATACACTTACTAACAGTTTTTTCCAATTCATCCTTCACAGTGACATTTTTGTCATCCCAATATCCCGTTCTTTTCTTCAAAGGTGGATCTTTAGTTGGCTTTAGAAGATGTACAGCAACTAGAATACACATTTTTCTGCTAAAGTTTTTCTAACTTCACTAAAGTTTTTAAGGGCATTACTTAAGATGCCTTGAAGAAACTTGATTTTCAGATAGTAAATCCAGACTCCTTGAGGAGAAAATTAAACATGAGCCCAAACACAAAAACCATTGTCTTAAAGTTGAGCAAATAAAACCTGAATATTTAGTCAGGCACTAGTCACCTCTGAAACTGCCAATGAAATCACTCTTCCCTCTGGCCACAATTACTGGCTGGTAAGACCTACTTTCTTCTGTACTGTCCAGCTTGTCATATGTGGCAATTTGACAAGCATACCTGCAGTACAGAATGCCTTCAGAAGCTCTGTTTCCTTTGGCTGGAAGTCCCATGCTCGTCACCGCAAAACTTTGTGGGAGAGGTAAAATACAAGAGCAGAACCAGACTGGAGCTGTGAGGTCATCAGACTGGGCTTCAGTATCGTGTTAAATCATTCTTTGGTACAAACGCACAATTTTTCCTTTTTAAAATTGGCATAGAAAGTGGATATCAGTTTGAAATTTTGAGTTAATCACGTGAATGGTTGTTTAAGTTCAAAGGAGTGGCAATACATATTTATTTTAGAGAACTCCAAGTCAGATGCAAGCTGGAAAAGCTATATGTAATTTGTGATTCACCGTCAGTTTCAGAATCAGGGCCAGGATTTCCTGAAGGGGTAGAAAAGGAGGAGGCAGTAAGAACGCTCCGATGATCAATTACTACATACTTGTACAACAGCATTCCCTTTTCAGAGAGGTGGTAAATTCAAAACCAAGAATAGTTCTGCAGAACAAAACCTGACTCACTTTGGGTGAAGCCAAAAGCCCATGATGTGTTGTTAGCTAGGGAATGTGATTAATGTAAAGAACGTCAAAATAGGGAAAACGTGCCTTTTTGAGCTTTAGCACATAAATAGGAAACATAAAGGATGTGCTGCTTCTACTAAAATGTATCCAATACCTAACTTTCATACCAAATTCCTGTACTGTACATTATCTCACCTGACTAATCCTGTTAGTCACAGGTTTATGCATTTATCTTAATGACTGTTGGAGCTGTGCAAAACACAAAAACAATTTGGCCATGCTATTTTTCAAGAAAGATATTGTCATATTATTTTTGGCAAAAATTGTCGATATAGTTTTCTCCCACAATTTAACAGAAGTACTTAATGTACAGGAGGGATAATCTTTTTTATTTAGCTGAAGTTTTTTAAGTCTATTTAAGTTAGCTATAACCGCTCCAATCACATGCTCCACCACAACCTCACACATATTTTTACATAGGTTTTAGGTATTGATGATCAAAGCTTTCCTCCATGGCCTGTTTAGTTGGTTGTTTCTAAACTGAATTTAGATCGGCTATCCCCATTTCAAATACTTTTGCCCTGTCATTATATACAGGCAGTTTTGGATTTCTAGTGTGAGCACAACCCCTTCATCTCTATGCTCTATTTAGCTTTTTTTGTTTGCTGGACACCTTCATCACTACCATGACTCTGTTGCACAGCTGAAAGCAACAATAATTTTCCTCACTCTGTGCTAATCAGGTTTTACATATCAGATCCAAAAAGTTTACCTGATTGTACTTCATGTTGTCTTTTTTAACGTGCAGATAAACTTGTAGAGACGCTAAATTAGCATAAGTGCAGCAGCATGTGTGTGCGTGTACGTGTGTGTGCAGGCGAGAAACAGATTGCACACAAAGAATATGAGACAGCACCCCTTAGTGTCCAGTTGGATCAGTTGCACCAAAACCATTTAAAAAGAGAAACATTAAAAAATGAACAGCTTTGAATTTATCAAAGCCTTTGAAAACAGACTTTCTTTAAAATCAATGCTACCATAGGAAAAATACTAGGAAACCACAAACCTTTCAGCTATAGCTACTAGACCTACATAACACACAAAAAATAGTGCTGTTGTCTATAAAATGTTAAGAAAAATACAATTGGACTATATAAAGGGCGGTAGTAACAAAGGAAAATGTAACAGATTCTCAAAGGAGACAGATGATGGTGAAGGTTCTTTTCTTACAATTTAGGCTAACATCAAAGAAAACTTCTCTCAGAGAAGCTCCACCTGTCTGTGGACTACTTCCCAAAGAGGGATGGTATAAAGACCAAATCTCAGCATCCTGAACATCAAGTATGTTCCTGATGCTCAGTTAGCAGATGGCTTTATTTTCTGTGAGCTGGATTCTCAAAGTGGTGAATAAAATCAGCTTCCTCTGCCCTCAGCAAGAATACCAGATTGGCAAATGATACCTTCGTTTTTGAAGATCAAGATTTAGATCTTTTCAGACTAACTTATGTTCAGAAAAATTATTTAATTTAATAGTTAGTGAGCATAAAAGGCAACAAAGTATCAAAAATAAGTTTACAAACATGAAGAACATTTTCAAGGACCTTTCCTGAATTCTGGTTATTTGGGGCTGACAAGCAAGGTCATTTTTTTAAACAGGATCTTTTCATAAATGTAGGCTGCAAACCTAAAGCATAGAAAATTCCAGTCAAATGTTTTTTCCTGAGAATAAGAGAAGTGTGTCAGAATTAGTGCAGTAAGACTAGGCCAAAGGAATGTATAAATGCAGGAATAACTTGCACAAAACAGAGTTTGTGAGCAGAATTGCTATCTGATTTCTCTAATGGCCAAAACTGAGAACCATCCAACATAGAAATTTGTTGCCTATCTATTGGCAAATGTTCCCTTCCCAGGGGCTTCTCCACAACGTGTCTTTGAGGCCACTGGGCCTCCGACAGCCCTAGCATATACCTTTTGAACAGAGCACAAACCATGTACTAACATTACCTGTTAATCTAGATCTTAAAAGTATAACACTTAAAACTTACTTCTGCAGCATCCCCTTTAGGCCACTGAAGGTAAAATTTATGCAGTTGGGAACGGAAACAGAACTATGAGGAAATGAAGGAACATGAATAGGTATTGTATAGCCTGAAAAAGAAGTTCTGATTTTGCTATCATGCCACTCAGATTGGTCCCAGCCTGAACAGCAGCAAGCCATTGCAGCCCAAGCATGACAGCAGCCCACAGATGCACATGAAAGTGTCTATCTCTTTGTTCAAACTGAACAAAATGCATCAGCTAGGAAGAGCAACAGAGGGGCTAGAAGAACACATCAGGGTGAGAATATAACATCTCCTTAAACACTTTCTCAGCATCCATACGATTATGTTGAGAAGGAAGCATGCTGGGCTCCTTGTTAAGGAGGAAATGGTTTCACGAGCTTCCAATTCTAAGAGTTAATCTTTATTCTACCATAGCTTTCAGCTAAAATGTATACAGAAAAACGCCAGATAATAATAGCTAACCTCAGAAACAGTCCATCTTGGCTGATATTTCTGGTTTTGTTCTTTTTTTTTTTCATACAAAAGACCATATTTAATGTTCTCAGAAGTACCAAACTGAGACCAGGGATAAATTACATTCTCTT
The DNA here is from genome assembly GCF_000690835.1 of Fulmarus glacialis. Classification (NCBI taxonomy): domain Eukaryota; kingdom Metazoa; phylum Chordata; class Aves; order Procellariiformes; family Procellariidae; genus Fulmarus; species Fulmarus glacialis. The sequence continues at coordinate 6,849 of NW_009195830.1, read as the reverse complement.
ATTACACTTAGCACCCCCCTCCTACTATTTGTCACCACAACCTGTGGCATTTGAAAAATATAGGCTTTTTCTTAACACCAGCTAGCACAATGCAATTCTGCAATGTGGACTGACTTTGGAAGGTAATGCAATACTGACTTGTAGCATATGTAAGCCTGTGTAAGATACTGACAATAGTAATTCCCCTATTTTAGATGGCCTAAAACCATACAGAATTCAGAGTTTCAACACCCCTCAAAACATAATTGCTGAGATTACTAAACTACCGAACTAACCTTTTGCATCAAATTCTGTAAGTCTTTATTCATCAAAAATGTTGAAGTATTTCTTGATAAAATGATAATGAATGGGCTTTTTTTCCCAAAGAATTTTGATCTGATTCAGGATGCAAAAACAAATACACAGACAAATCTACATAAAGGCTTTTCAGTTCTGAGAAGAAAGGGGTCAAGTTTAATCTCTCGTATTTTTAGAATCTATGTAGTACATGTGACCCTTCATTCCCATCTCTATTCTGTATGTCTTGAAAGGTAAGCTCTAACAAATATATCAACAGTATTGCACTGTTACATAAATCAATTTTTGTTTATTGCCTTCAGAATTTATTGTCACCAAATAAAATGATGAAATGAAGGAGGTAACTGCCTAAATTACAAAACTAATTAAGGTAACAAGAGCATTTTGCTCCATGAACTGCATCAATATTTTTTTCCTGGCCTAAAAAAAACAGATCATTTACTCTCAAACTCAGAATGAACTACTGCAAAAAAAGACATACACAAGCAGTGGGAACATAGCAACGTTGCTTTAAAAGCAATGCTATACCATACTTAGGGTTGGTTTTTTTTTTTTCATCCTAAACAGTGCTAATCTTATAATCTCTAGATAGCTTACAGAACTATTATTGCAAACATATCATGGGAGTTATTATTGAATCTCAAACAAGTATATATTATGATCAGCTCTGAACCTAATTGATATGATATGGATTCTAAACTGCAAGTTCAGAGAATTATCTCAATATTTCAATTAGACATGCAAACGTGCTTTGTTCCCCCAGAATCTACAACTCAGAGTGATATGTAGAAAGATTGTATTGTGCCTCCAGCTATTACAGAAAAGGAAATGGTTCCTGCAGAAAATCTTTTTATTTCTGAGGTCTCGGTTAGATGTTGAAGCTCAGAGAAAAAGATTACAATCTGAAAAACATGCAGAATTATTTTTCCTATTTCAAGCAGCAGAAGATCCTTCTCCCAGATTTAAAAATTCATTTAATGAGAATCAAAGACAGCATTTGTTGGCAGCAGAGTTCACAAACTTTACTAATGCTAGACTTTGCTAAATGTGTTTTGACATGTTGATCTCCCCCCCCCCCCGCCTTACTTGACAAACTACTAGATAAAAAGGAAATATCCTAAGCCTTCAAATTAAATCTTTTCAATTTGACTTATTGAGTTCCTTAAAAATTAATTAATTTTGAATTCATATACAAAAACTAGAGAAAATATGGTAAAAGCTGTGATCACCAAATCACTGAAAGCACATGCCCACATTTTCCATGAACACTAATGGGGAGGAGCCCAGGTTACAGCTGACTGATAGCTAAAGGTCCTCAAGCAACAGTCATAATTTGTACCTGTACACTAGGGCATTCAATGATAGATACATAAAGTTATACCTGTAAACCTTATCATGGACCATCTAGAATTGTGTCCGAATTTTCAGAAGTGCTGGCTACCCATTATCCCCCACTGTCTTCACTTTGCTATTGTGTGGATTTTTTTAATCTTACATGGACCAAGGTTTCAGCCTACTTGCTATACTTCCATTTGCAATTTGGAACTATAAATAATTATGGATGTGCTTTCCTGCCTTGCAATTCAGGCAGGTAACATTGCTAAAATGAAGCAACTCCACGTACCTTATTCACTGATACTTCAGCAGTTAAATGACTTATACGCTAGATATAAAGATTTATAGATGCAGTATACTGTCATCTGTGCATCTTTTTTGCACCTGAAAATATACAGGGCAGGAAATTCAGGGCAAGCTGGAACCCTTAGAGCCCTCTATAATCCTATTTAATTCATCTTTTTAAAAATATGTATGAAACATAGCATAATAGTGATTTTTAAAACTTCATTTACCAGTATTTCCAGCGATTAACATCTGGTCAGTACTGTGATAATGAACAACGGATGCTATAGAAGTTTCAAGGAAGAAAAATTCTTTATTTCAAATGTTTATTTCAAATGTTTATTTCTCAAACTTAGAGAACAATAGGAAAACAGTATTGTATATATAGCCTGGAATTGGAAGCACAGCTGAAGACAAAGAATGGCGATGAAAGAATGCTGAAAATTGAACTAGGTAATATAAGACTGTCCTTATCACATATAGAGTGCAGATTGTCTATTAGTATGCTTTTACTCCTGAGCAGACAAAATTTACAGAGTTTATCTTAACAGAGAGGAGTTACACCCTTGAGTTTGATGGTTTGAGGCTTTGAGATTCTGCTGCTAAGGTTTTGCCATGTGAAACTTAGATTTAGTGTAAAACATTAGGATTCTTATGTATTTTGAAAGAGCTTTCTCATTTTTCAGCCAATTTTACTGAAAAACCTTCAGTGAAAAATCCTTACTAAGTCTTCCAGTAGGAACATTTTATCCTGACCAATGGAAATTTCAAGTTATAGATAATAATTTCCCATTTCCTTTCTTTCAAGAAATTCAGTTTCTAAATCTTGCACACTTTACAGTATCCTCTCTCCCACTTCAGTGCCTGAAAGTTTTGCAACTAAATGATAACTGCTTATTTTACAAGAACTAAATTCACAAATCAAACAAAAAAATTTCCCTTCTTCATATAATCAATATTCAGTTACAATGGCACTTCTAAAAGATATGGACAATTGAGCAACTATAAGTCCTAGAGCTGCATTATAGACCATAAAAAGTAATAAAAATGGAATTTCGCCTTTTCACAGGAAAAGTGATGTAATGCTCTAACTACCTTAAGAATTATGAGGCTTGAACAAAAGCTTATTGCAGTTAGCTAGCAGAATCCTATTCTCAGCAGTCTTTGCATCAAGCTAAAAGAAAATAAAATCACCTAATTCTCAGATTATTTCCAAGACACCTTCCAGGTTAAAGTTTTCATTGAAGTAGTTTTCTGGATAAAATATTTATCCTGATTCAAATTCTCCCTGATGAAACATAGACATTACAGTCACTAGAGCGTAACTCTTAGAAACTGGTTTTGTTTTACTAATAGTATGTCAAATTATCTAGTAACAAGTTATAAGAACAATAATTTCTCACTGAACCTCTCTTAAGTACCATAATTATTCTAAACACAGAGAAGATAAGAACTAATTTGAATACTATGAATTGCTTGACAATGGTCTACTTTTTAGTGAAACCACGGAACAAATTGAAAATGTATCTGTATTGTATAAATTTACCTTGCATTATGTGAATTCTGCTGTCTTTTGATTGCAAAAATGGAATAAATTTTTAAATCATTGCAGAAACATTTTATAATACCATATTAGCATTCCCAAAAGAAACAAGTATGTTATAAAGAATGAGAGATCACCAGGTGTGTAAAGAGTGCTGTTTTCCAAAAACTCAAGATTATACAACATAATGAAAAGGAGGGCATTCCAGGGCCTGAAATAAATGTTGAAATATAGATGATAAGACTCAAAGAAAGGACCATAAAGATATGACATTAATATGGAGATGTGAGATGAAGTTTACAGTCTCAAAGACATGCTGAACAATAACTTGTGCTAGAAGGAAGTAAACAACTACACTAAAACAAAGGAAAAAATGCATAATTTATGGTCATCCATGACTACTTTGAATTTAGACTTGTGTTGTGTCACTTCACTGCATTGCTTTCTAATGTGTGTGTGTTTCTTCACATCTGCTCTTACGTATTAGAACCAAAATACCAGTGTTTATCCCAGATACTTAACCTGCATTTTAATGGTTATCTTCACAATTTTACCAGTGGTACCATATTCTGCTTAAACTGGTGTTATGGGACCCTCTAACGGAGGATCTTGTGATCTGCAGTAGTATAGCTAGGAATTTGCCAGAGTACAAATTTTTCTGGCAGAATTTCTTGGCACACAAGTTCATGGAAAAAGATTATAAATAGCTGGATTTTTTAACAAGATTTCATTAGGTTTTCAAAACAACTATACATTTAGCACAGTATGTGGTGGTTTTGCTATCTTATAAATCTTACACGCTGATAAATGAAATCTGGAAAATACTTGAGGAAGCAATCTAAGCACCTACAGCAAACCACCATCCAACTCTCGTCTTCTTGTTAGCAAGTTCACACAACTTTTAGCAGGAATAAACACCTCAAGTTGAATGCAAGCACTTCATAAGTAGATGACACAAAATCCACTTCCCAAGTCTTGCCATAATAAGGTATGTTCAGAGATACGATGATGGTGCCAAATTTGTATCTGGAGTAAAGCTTCCTTTAAGCCTGGGGGACCAACACTACATATTGTGTGCCTCAGCTTATTGGATCTCTCAGCATTTTGGAATAGTGGTGTAAATGGGTTTAAGAGGACTGGCATGAGCATGCCTTGAGATGCTAAGAAGTGACTGATGTGTTCTTTTCACAATTCTTGCAAAAACACATCAGTCCTTTTTGCAATACGTGTAGAAAATTATTGCAACAGAATGTGTGAGGTGGATTACATTCCTACTTTTACAAAAAAATAACTTCATACTTTCTTAAAATTTATTCTTCATTGAGTGTTTTCCAGATCCTATCAAAAGGTATTTTTTTACTAATAGGTCCCATTAAGGAAATCACAATATATTGAAAGATACTGGAGTTGTCCAAAAGCTGGCAGTGGCATCTGATGGATAGGGAAGACGTGAAATATTGCCTTTTTGTGCCTGAATGTTTTTACAGTCTCACATAATCACTGCTGTTAGAGAGTATGCATTATCTGCAGCAGTTTTTCCCCCATACTTCCTGGAAATTTTTACTTCAGAAATTGTTCCATTTTATAGTTGGAGAACAATACAGGGCTTTCTCCGGGTTGCAGAATATATATATTTGGATCATAAACCTGCAACAAAAATGAAGCTTCTCTCTAATTCTATACTTATAACTCCCTCAATAACATAAAAAGATCAAGCAGCACATTTCTTCTACAAGTTCTCCTTCTCCTTCCCTTCTTTTTCTATCAGGTCTTTACTATTCTAGGTGCTTTTTGACAAAAACCTGTTCAAATCTCTGAAAATAATGATTTGAGTAATATCTTCTAGCAACATGAATCTTCACCAAGAAATATGGAGAATGAAAATGTGCAGAATTTGTCATTTCTCTGAGATTGCCAAAGAGAGGTCATGAGAAATAAACTTTCATGCCAGTTTATCCAGTGCTTCTCACTACCATATTTGGGGTCTTTTTACCGAAAGAAGATGGTGCTTTGTCCTTTAGTAATACTGTGACACAGAGCATGGCTTTTCATTTCACAGCTGAAAGCAATGAGTTGGTACTTCGTCTGCTGCATTATCAATCCATCTAGGGAAGAGTCTTGTTTAATTGATTAAAATCAATTTCCAAAGATGAGTGAAGTATGGAAAGTGGGAAATGGAGAAATAAGAGATACAATGCAGAATTCATCTGACAATTTTCAGTCACAAACTGAGTAAGTCACCTAATCCAAACTCAAAAAGAAAAAAAAAAGAAGAAAGAAAGAAAAAAGAAGAAAATAACCAAACCTATCCTAAAATCAATTTGGATAAGGATTGCCAAGTAGAAGAGTTAAATTCAATACTTAAGGTCTCTGTTTAAACAAGGTGTGGAATAATTTTTCTGCTTCTTGGTTGCTCAGCATCAAGATTTCATTTCTTAAACTTTACTTCTGCACTTGTGCTTCTTCTCCCAGAAGAAAAAAACTACAGCACACCTCTAGTTTACATTTCTGCTTACACAAAGACAATGGGAACAAGAAATTTAATCATTCTGTTAACTTTCAAGTAGCTCCTTTAAAAGGGGGGGAAAAAAGAAAGTCCATCCAGCAGTGTACATGAATACTCCCTGTAGTTGAATACTTCTTAAGATTAGCTAGCCTTTCATCTGGAGATTGACAACTAAAATCTAGTCCAGCATAGCACTGACCAGATTATTTCTTCATCAGAATTTCCAATGCTTAATACCAAAAGGATTTATTGATACTGTTCTGGTCTTCCTGTCCTTTGTGAAGACTGGATAAGGCCCTTGCAGAATTTATGCTTCTGTTGAGTTGGGCAAGTCTCCTAACTATGCTTCACCTGTGAGGTTCCTCTACTCAGCTGCTTGCTCCTTTTCAGAAAGCAAAGAGAACTAGATATGAGGAACAGCGTTCCACAACTGTCAACATGTTACTTAGCCAGTAAGAAGGCACTACTACAGGGGATATTACACCCCTTGTGCATGGCCCATGTCATAAATAACCATAAATGAATTGGCCACCTGTCTTCCCCTCCTGGAGGGGGGCCCAGTTCAGGACTGAGAAGCATTGGCAGGCAGGTGTGAAGATGCTTGCACTGCTGCTGTTTACACTGCATCACTTTCATGGATAATAAGGCTACTTCACATTTGATATTTGTTAATCTGGCACAAACATTAAACTTATTTTAAAAATATATGCCAACAGAAATCATGCTGATCCTTAACAATATGTTGCTACAATCACGTCTGCAGTCTATTACAAGCTCTCCAATGCTTTTAATTCATAAGCTTTTACGCTATATGGAAATTTTCAAAAGGGAAAAATACTAAAAAGAAAAAAGAAAATAATAACAACAACAACAACATCAATAA
>NW_009195829.1:80663-104537 GCF_000690835.1 Fulmarus glacialis | reverse complement strand
CGGCCCTGCCGCGGGCCCGCGGTGCAGCCCCGGCACTCGCCGCTGGACTTCAGCACGACGGCTCGGCGAACGAGCCAGGGGGGTCGCGTCCTTCTCTCCCGTAGAAGACACCAGTGGCCATTTTCTTTTCGTCACCCACCTAGACGTTCCTTATCCTGCCCAAGCATCGCTACAGGCAGCTCCTGAGAACGGACAGGACGAAGACTGTCCTTGTCCATGGGTGCAGCTCCTGCAGGTGAGATGATGCCCCACCCGCCTCACCGCTGGAAATAAGCTGAAACAAGCAAGAGGGAGAGCTGCTAACGCACTCGGCTCCGTGGGTTTCCCAGCAGCTAAAGTACGACATTGGCTAGTGATCCTACCTGGAAGTGACATGGCTGGGACCACATCCACATGCACGAGAAGTTCTTGCCAAGCATCCAGAGGTGGAGAAAAGCAGCCTAGGCCCTTACTCACAAACACACATCCAGTGACCGCTGAAGAATTACCAAGATCTCTAAGCTTGATACCTATGGACATTAGACAGATGGAGCCCTTTCACCTGGCAGCTTCCCCACTCATGTTCACAGTGGTCCTCCTCTGTATACCATCTCACTTAGAGGGTTGCATACCATAATATAATCCTGGCTGTGGCAATTTATTTTCCTTTCATCCTTCCTTCTTGGCTTCAGGAGCTGCCAAGCAAAAGTTACAACCTCCCCGAATTTACTGTAGCTTGGCAAGGCCTGCTGAGGGTTTCCTGAGGTATAAACTCTCCACTGCTGTCCTGCCTCTGACCCTCCTGTTGGTCACCTGCTGCAAGGCTCTTGAGGGTGCAGTTTGTTTGAGAAGACACGTGTTTCTGTCTCAGAGGAATTCTCCCCTTGTCTTTTGGGGATCACCAGTGAAACCCGTGTGGGAGGGATCAGTAGCGCAGAACGAGCCCAGACTAGAATTTCACCATAATCTAATCTTGCCTCTGGCAAAAGATACCACAGGTTTCTGCAGGGACACCTCTTGCAAATAGGTATGTCTCTGTAGAAATATGCACAAGATTTAGTTACTTCCTACAGTACTGTATTCATAAACACACTGAAGTTTCAAATAATACCTAAATGCAGGGTCAGATGTTCTTTCACTGAAGCAGTTGTAAAACTCTCAGTCAGCTCAGCAGAAGCAGCTCAGAACCTGCAATTTTCCAGTGTTTTGATTATTTTAGTAGTATTCTTATTGCAAGTCTGTCATAGCTTTACGTTTTCCCAGAAAATACCACTTTGGTTTAAGAAAATGAATTGAACTAATGCTCAAGTGTAGCTTATTAGATGTCTCCACAGCATTTAATATATTATAGCAACACCTGCTGGTCTTGATATGGTTAAGAATCTGTTAGATCACTATTTCCATTATAAACTCCAAGTTCACAAGCCATGAGTGTATAGTTTGTCCCAAGAGTTGTAAAACACCTTCGACTATCTCAAACTTTACCAAGTTTTGACCCCCACCCCGCCCCGCATCACTGCAGTTTTAAATGGGCTCTTTCAAAAATATGATTTCATCTGTGATTGACTTAGCTCAAACAACTGTTTCCTTTTGCTAAGTAAATGTTCTTAAATGGTCAGCTTAAAATAGTCTATGGTGTGTACAGAAGAATATGAGAATATGCTTATATGGCTGAAACCTTACCTAACACCATTCAAATAATAGCTAGCTCTTATGGATCACAGTTCATTCAGAGATCTCAAAGCAAGTTACAAAAGATATACTATTAGAGCTGACTGAAGGATGGCAGTAGTGTTTTTGGAAAAGTTTTGAGGTCAGAAAATATATTTTCTTTTTGCATTGGAACAAAACCAAAAAGCTTTGAAATGTTTTCACACAAACAGCATTGAGCTGAAGCCACTGTTTCCTGCCCAAAAAGGTCAGGTTCCAATTTTTCTTCCCTCAGAAAGGCTTATATTGCCGAAAGAAAACTAGATCAAAATCAATATATGCAACATGTGGATTTCAGTGAAAATGCTTTTGTTGAAACCATACCAATCAGCTCTGATTGCTGACCCATCTTACAAACGGGGAACATGGGAAGGCATTGGTACCTTCTTCAAATCAATGGAACAAGCCAGAGGCGATGCTGGGATCCCATTCCAAATCACAAATCCAGTTTCTCTCTCTCTCATGCTATTTACTCTCTCTCTCTCCATTGCTCTCTCTCACTGATTATTACTCCTACTCGTCTCCACAGGGCTCATGTTTTCACTCATATCATCCAAGATGCATTAGGAAGCTGCTAGAAAGAAACACCAAGATACTGTGTATTCAAATGACAGTCTATAGTTGATCATACTCTTCTCATCTCTCCGCTATCACTGTGCTCCGCCAGAATAAGCACCTGGATGAAAGACAGCTGGCTGAAGAAGAAGAAGATGATGTTAAGCAGCCAGAGGTAAAGACACTAAAAAAAACAGTCAGCACTCTAAAATAGCCATCTGTCAGAGGCATCTCCTCTAATGTAGTAAAGATGGTTTATTGCCTTGGGGCACTTCTGGGCTGCTACTGGACTGTCAAATAGCTAAGGCTGCAATGGTAACAGCAGCATAAAAAAACCAAACCTTGCTATTGTCTGTGGCTCTCCTTGAAACTGTGCTTGGTTCTTGTACAATGTTGATCTTGCAACAGTTATCTTTGCTTCTGCTGACTCTTGGTTACTGCAGAACATCCCATCTTGGCACAAAGATGTTGATATAGAGGAAAACTTCAGTTGCTTCTGCATTTACAATCCTGTTCTGCTTAGCTACTGAGGGCAGAGACAGTAAATTTCACTTCAAACAACACTGAACTAAAAGATTTTGAAAGGAACCTTTAGTAAAGCATCGGTCTTACAGCCATTATCTGCAGAGCCCATTGTGCAACTAGTCAAGGCAACAGACTCCAAGTCAATGTGACCCCAGTTCATTTGGAGCTACTAACTTCAACCAATGCAGAGGAACCAGTTTTTTTTTTACCAGCTAGTGAAAACTGTAGATTGTGCAGCAACTGAATATGACCAAGATACCCATCATCATCTGGACATTTCCCAAGTTGAAGTTTTCCCTGAAAGTGGTCAGAAAAAGTTATAAAAAAAGACCATGTCAGATCTACAAAGTACCATCTCTACAGCAGAACCCTTGGACTCACCATGCCTTCTGTTGTACAGTCCCAGGTATGGTGGGTACATACTCAGATAATCAATATGAGTTTCAATTTTTTATGAGACGTTTTCTGTTGAATTTCATTTTAACGTCCCTAGAAGGAGATGAAGGAATTGACTTGCTGATGAAACAAAATAAGTAAGATTTTACTTTTGGGGAGAGGCGAGAAGAGGAGAGGGTGATTGAAAAAGTTTTTTTGAATTTTAAAAGCTTAGGTTGAAAAAAAAAAAACCTGAATTCAAGTTAATAACCATAAAATCATTCCCAACCACTTTTCCAAAAGGACACAAGATTGATTTACCGTATCTAAAGAGACATACCTTTCTGATCATTCTACTGCATGATATGAGACATTTGCAAGGATGAATAATGTGCAGAAGAGAAGACTTTGATGTTTGAAGTATTTGAACACTAGCTTTAAAGGAAAAAAAAAAAACACACAGGCAAAATATTATGCCAGTGATGATCTGCAATTGTAGATTCCAGCTGTGGTTATTCACGCACACTAACATCACCTACCATTTTCCTAATGAAATCCCAACTGCATTTACTAGCCCATCACTTGGAGTTTTAACACAGCCTAATATTTTTCTACTTGTAGTAGTACTTATTTAGAAGAAAACAGCAACAAAAACAAAGTCCAAGACCTCTGTTAAATTACCCAGACATACAGAACTGAGGCCCTCATCCTGTTGCAAAGAGGTATTGCAGCCCAACAAATAATTGTACAATCTAGTTTTTGTGCAGCCCCCTTCTAACCATAGTTCCAGCAGACTCCGTAAGAAGAGATTTGAACAAACACGATGTTTGCATGAAGTTGCATGAAGTCTTTTGTAAAAGTAGCTAGCAAGCTAGGAGAGAAATAAATAAGGAAGCCTCAACTCTTTCATACTTGAGATGTTTCCAACCAGCCCCTTATCTTTTCTGCTGCAGCTTCAGAAAAGATGGCAAGCTGGTATTATAGTGGCACGAGAAGGCCAATAGCCAAATAATTCCTTTTGCAACAAAACACTGCCAGGCCCCTAACGCCTCAAACTGCCACTCTGCTCATGTTGATGTAGCGGCTTTGGAGCACGTTTACCATTGACCAAACGCTGTTATTGCTAGCAGAGAAGTGCTGTGGCCAGGTAAGGCAGAGAGAAGAATCCCTAACCTGGTATCCATCTCCCTGCATTAAAAAGGCTGCAAGCCCAAAAGCCATGGAAGGATTTCCATGCAGTGATTATATGCTGGGAACTTTTAGTGCTGGTTCAGAAAGTAAAGGTGTATGGTGACTGGGCAGCCCTGAATATAATCGTTGTCTACTTTACTTAGAGCAGAATGACAACAGAATGTGCTGTGCTGTGGTTTCAGCCAAGATGAATGTGTTTACTTTAGTAAGATGACCTCTCTGCTATACTTATTACAGACCCAATGCCATAAGCGTTTATTAGTAGGGTCACAATTACAGTGTGCAAAGACTCTCATTCATAACCAGCAGACCTACTCAAAACGGTACGCATGACACAGGGATTAAGTATTCACAAGATTAGCCTGAAGGTGCTGAATTTTAACTTCATCTTGAGGATGATTCTAAATCGAATGAGATGCCTTAAAATCTGAATACATATTTCAGAAGCTATATAGACATATATATATATCCTTTTAATTCTGGCAGTATTAGTCTCATCACTATTTCACTTATTAAGGTGATACAGAAGGTTCCTAAATGGAATTTTGGGATGCTTCCTTCTAAAACTGCAGCAATTCCCACTTGCACAGGGGACAATTCTTCAAATGTACAGACTGCACTGTGCTCTAGCACCTGTAGCTGCGACACGAAGATGCACTACCCATATATTCCTCATATTGTATTAAAACTACAGGTTGACTCTGGAGAGAGGATTTATAACACACAGCACAATTGCAGGCAAATCTGCTGCTTTCAGGCTTGTGATATTGTGCTGATGACCACACTGTAGTAAGTAGCATAAAGATAAAACCCAACAATTATCCAAACGCATTAAAAAACCCAATAAACCTGTCATTGTAAAAACAGAATATAAATAACTGCCAAGACTAAAATATTCAACCCACATGTTTACATTTTACAAAGCTCTAATTTACAAACATTACAGCTCTCACCAATTTTAATAAGAATGAGTTGAGCTCCTACCTTTTTAAAATCCAACTGCATAGTCCTCAATCCATTTTCTATTATTAACTCCTACTGTAATTTCAGAATAGGTGCTTCTTTGCTAAGAAAGGATTATCACCATTCACCATGATCAAAGATTATTTGTATGGTCTTAGATTTACTCCATGCAACAACAGAAAAAAAATACTTGAGGACCTCGTCTCCCACAAATGGCAGAGAGGCTCAGTCCATCCATGCCTCAAAAGGGGAAGGTGGTCGGAACCTGCCTGACAGCTGCAGCACTGTGATCCTAGGTTGCAGACTGATGTTTTCGATAACCATCATAACTTACTGTAAGGAATTTCAGAGGTACTGTGATAAGACAGAGATAGAGAGAGACACACTGGGAATAAATCTAGGAAGTTTTCAAGGACAGCTTCTATGTTTATGAGAGTTCTAGTAAAGAAAATAAATGTGCAAGAGATATATAAATGTAATTTAATATCCAGCTATTACAGATACAGAAATTACCTCATTATACTCCTTGAAATCCATCTTTACTTGTTCCTGTTGCCAGAAAACTTACAAAAACCTAAACAATGGCTAGCCTGTTTGCATGCTGAGGCTTCTGCTTTTCATGCTGACCAATATTGTCTTCTGGTTCCCTGTGTTCCCTCTTCTGCTGCAGTCACTGTCTCTGCCCTCATACTCTGTATAGCCAGAGACTGCTTTTTGATAGTACTGTTTTAAAAAAATGGTTCATGAATGGTGTTCCTAATCCCAAGAACAAATCAATTTTCAGCTCTATTTGTCAGTTGACATCCATGGACTATGACCCTAAGTTCCTCCTTAGAATCCATTTGTCCCATTTCCACCTTTACTCTTAAACAGCCAACCTTATGGTAACAGAATTCGCAGTCAACTAATATATCATTATTTAATCAAATATTGTCTTAGGCAGAAAATACTGTCCAGATCAATTTTTATATTAAGGCATGTTTTTAATATAGCTGTGCTTTTAGGTAGACGTCTGTTTACTGAAAGGACTGGCAAAAAGAAGTAGGCTTTCTCAGATAGATGTTGAACTTAACAGTTCTCCACTGGCACTAAAATAGCCAGTAGACCCCAACAGAGGAGCAAATACAGCTGGAAGGATGTTACTCCCTGTCTGATCCAGCTGAAAGCCTATGGAGAAGCTGAACATTATCACTTTTTAGAATAATTGAAAATATTTTGCTACTGGAATTGCACTGCATTCAGTAGGGTCCATTAATTTTTGGCCATCATCATCACAGTCCCAATTCTGCCATGAGATACAGACTTGTGGACTTCTGCAGGTATTTGCCCGGGCTGATCCACTTGTAGGAAAAGAGCCTCATACAATATTCATTACTTGTTTGTCTCTGTCTTGATGCACATTATTAAGAGATGCATGGCCCTCCAGCAAAATCTTCACAACAAAATTAAGAAACACAGCCAGTCATCATGTCAAAGTCATAAGAGATTAAATATTCTAAGTGCAGCAGCACAGGGGTAAATTAGTATTGTTACCTTCTGACCCTCAGAGCTGCACCCAACGCTGGCTTTAAACAATAAAAATAATGAGATTTTTAGATTCCATTTATTTTGAAACAACAACTGGCAGCTTGAAAGAGGAAAACATGTTTTGGCAAATAAAGCTGACATTGACATTTTTAGCAAACACTAGCTATACTTGTGGCTCGTCACTGGGCAAATCTGAAGAATCACTGCTGCCTCTGATGTATGATGTTTTTCACAGAGACAGTGCGTGTGTGAGTAATAAAGAACATTTAGTACAGTTTGTATCTGCCTTTAACAGAGATGTTCAGAATATTTAAATAGAAACGAAGCCATTTCTAGCATTAAAGTCTTCAATGTATTTTTAAAAAATATCATCTTAAAAACTAAGGAGATAAAAGCTGATGTATGGTAAAATTCCATCCTAAAAACCATGCCAGTGAGAAGCCTTAACAGATGGAAGTAGGATGACAAAACCAAACTCATCTAGTTGAGTTGAATTCCCAAATATTCCCAGTAAAGGACAAAGTCCCATTTAACAGTTTTGGAGGCTTTTTTTTTTTTTTTTTAATGCACTGGAAAATGAGCCAGTCGGTAGGAAAAGAACACTTAAAACTATATTGAACTATGCAAATGCTTGAAGAATGGTTATGCTGTTTCCTGTCCCAGACCACACGACATCTCTAGTTTTCAATTTCTCCATCAGAAAATCGCCGTAAGGGAAGTGGTAGAATTTGCTTTTATTAATCTTCATCTCAATTGATTTAGAGAGCATATGCTGCTTAAAACAAATAAAAGTCCAAAACAAGAAAAACATGGAAAACCAACAGATCCACGACAAGGCACCAAAAGAGCAACACAGTGAGGGGAGCTGCATGCGACAGTGACACGTAGGTATGACGTGCACAGATACTCATAACCCTTTTCACTGTAGATGCTAGGAAGACATTCTCTAGTATTCATTAATTCTATGGTTAGCAGATAGATTAAGCATTTTACCCTCTTAATTAATCTTGCTCTGGGCTATGAAGTGAAGGGCTTCATTTATTTATATACTTACTTATTTTGAAGGAAAAGTATTTCTCACCAAAACCCTCCACAGTGAAACTGCAGCGTCAAAGCCCCTGGCTGAGCTCACAAGCATTTCAGACTGCGTATGCCTTTAGCCACTACATCACAATATATAATTGCAGATACAGAACACTTAGTGCTTTTGTTACTAAATACCGGGAGATATTTTATGTCGGTGGCTTGATTTTCCCAAGCACAGACATTAATACCAGCCATAAAGGACAGATCATATTCCACCTATATAAAAGAAACACGAAATGGAAAGGATCAGGTCTGCAGATTTCTTTATGCTATTTATTATTGTATATTATATCCAACATGTGTCCAGTTGTATCAGCTCACAAAAATTTCCTGACATTAAATCTTTTAATGTCTATTGAGCTACTTTTTGATTTACATAAACCAAAGATCAGCAACAAGCAGTGAATAGGCTGCTCAGTGCTGAGCAAAGTTTTTGTCGGTGCTGGTTATTCCCTTCCACCCCTCGGGCACACAGGCCCCTGGGAGGACACACCTTGGCAGAGGTTAGCATGGAACTACGTTGGCTTAAAATACAGGCCTTTCAATTGCTGTTTAACAGGGACAATGTCGCACTGAGCAAGCACTACGGCTTGTTAGCGTGCTTTGTTCAATACAATTAGTACGGTACCCTGCCAGAGTAAATACTAAAGGATAGCTCAGGTGATAGACTGAGGTTATTCAACCTTTGACAAAAGGTTAGGGGAATTCTCTTGAAACAGTAATTGTCTGTCACATGAAATACTGCAACTTCTGGAACACAGGAAAGAGGAAACCATCACATGAATTGGATTAGGGCAAGAGGAAACTAGAGGTGGGCAGGTTAATACAGAGCAATCTAACAGATTTACCAATAGAGTCTAGGGTAGATTGGACAGAAAATAAAGAATAAAAGAAAGTTAATAAAAATCTCAAATTCATCTGATGTGTCTGAAGCTAAAAGAACTGAGGCTGGTTTCCTCCTAAGTCTTAAGAATTTTTGTGGTCAGTATGTGGATAGGGAACTTCTGCGGTATCGCAAAGAGGGGCCTCAGAGGATTTGACGTGGGATGCTTTCCCATGTGAGCCAAAACAAGAGAGAATGGCATAGGAAGAATAATGTATTTCTAGAGGTGACAACATTGGCTACACTATAAAAACAGACCCAAAAGTAATACACCATCTTAAAGATCCAGAGCCCAATAGAGACATAATGCCATTGTTACCTGGCTAACTGGAGGTAAGTGGAGTTAATTGCCTGTGCAGGCAAATGTTCTACAGATTTGGTTTGAGGAAATAATATTTAGGAAGCCTTCAGAATGGGCAAACCTTTTGCAGAGGTACCATTTCAAACACATGGGTGCACAAGTTGCTTTTGGAACAGAGGGTAAAAAAAGGCTCAGAGGAAAAACTTGTAAATTAATCTGGTAGTAGAGCCAGAAGTAATATTCACAGAACAGGTCTTACCACTGGTTTTAACTGGTCACAGATGCAACTACTGATTACTATCAAATTCATTCTGTTGATGAATCCTTCAGCCCATATCTTACAATCCCCTTTTTCCTCTGTGGCACTTTGCTAAACTTTTTGTTCTCAGTGCGTGACTGGAGCATTTATCTACAACGGGACCCTGACCTTGACTGGGACAGTGAGATGCTTCCATCCGACACATAATACATAGACAAGTAAAAATAATGGGCAGCAGTGATAAGAATAGCGCATCTTTATAACATCCACTCTATGTATGACATAAATGAATACATCAGATTACTCTTAGAATAGCCTACTCTAAAATTAGATAAGTGAATACTGCCACGTAACACTGTAATACTAACGGAATTGGAAGAGCTGGATATAGAGACCAGATTTAGTGCTGAAAAAATCCTCTGCCTTGAAAATGTAAATTCATGTAATTGCCACTAATTGTGCATAGCATCAGTGTAAATTCAAACATGAAAACTGAACAAGCAGTACCTTTGTCAGGTAAAACCTGCATTTTAAGGAAAAGCTGTATCAGAATTAGTGAACATATGCTCTTTTACACCCACCTAGCTTTCCAAAGCGTGCTGCAGATAACTACAAGGACATTAAGATAAACATACCTCAAATTCACCTCAAATAGAGTACAATTTCTGTGGCACACGCGACAGTTCTAAGCCATGTCTTCCATCACTTTGTTCCTCAATTGCATAATTGTCTGAACTTGCAGCACAGAGGGCAACCAGAAAGAAAAATGGTTCTTTAAATGCAGCTGACGAGAGCGCACCTGTGCAGAGCGTGCTCACATGAGGGTTTTCTGTGCTGATGTGAGTAACTGAACCGTGGACTTCCAGGGATTATGGCAGGATAAAACTACTTAACCTGGAGCAGTAAGAGACTCACATTTCTGTGAGCACAACTGGACTGCTGTGTAATGAGCTGTCAATTCAGAAATGCCTGGTCTCCTGGCCAACAGACTAAGCGATATCCAGGGCTACATATGTAGCCTCTGGCTGTTGAAGATGAAAGTCAGGTCCTACAGATGTGATCCACAATAGTTTCACATATTTGTAAGCTTAGCAAAAACAGGCATGCACAGTAGACAAAAAAACCCACTGGATGACATTTGACTTGTGCCGTTGTCTGTGGATTTTATTACTGCAAAGCTTCAGAAACAAGATTTGGGGTGATTTTTTTTCCTAATTACTTCTTTTGTAATTTTTACCACAAGAAATCATCTCATTTACCCACTTATCACAGGCAGTTTGTTTGAGAGAGGTAGTCTTGGTTGACTCCAGCATCCACAAAACAAAAAAAAGCAAAACCCCAAAAACCTGTAAAAAGCCTGAGCTACAACCGTAAGTCCTTACTGCTTTGTAACTTTTGGAACATCACCTTCAGGCCAGAAGAAAAGGCAGATGTTGTTAATATGCCATCTGCTGCTACCAGTGTATCCTAACCTCTGGAGAACTGTGCGCCATCAAAACACTGCCTGTTTCGATGTGCAATATCAGCATTAAATCCCAGCCCGAGATCTAGCAATGCTATTGAATAGCACCAAAAGGCAGGGCTCCACATTGGGAAATCTCCTTACCAAAGAAAGTATTGAAGTCCCATAGCCATAGGATAAGAAGGCCTTAAGAACTTGCAGCAAGTTACAACTGGCAAGAGTAAACCTTTTATCCACTTTTTGTCCTCTGAAATCTCTCCCTCCAAGTTGTGGTACATGGTAACAAATCTGATAGTGTCTTAAAATGGCTAGAGAAGTATCTGAATGCCTTTCTATCCACTCCTCTAAATCATAGTAAATCCTACAATGGATAATTCAGCTTTATAGTTGGACTCAATGATCTTAAAGGTCTTTTCCAACCTAAATGATTCTCTGATTTTATAAAAATTCTTACCCTAATGGGAATTGGGGGATTTTGGGGTGCAGAGAAGGACAACAAGACCCCTTTGTTTTAAGGAATGAAAATCAGTATCTGATAGCCAACAAGACACTAAGCATTGCCACGATGGACACAATTTGGTATGTTAGAGGAAAATTGCTTATTCTTTTGGGAATGTATTGTCACAAGCCAGCTGCTTATACTGGATTAGAAAAGGGAATTAGAAAATGCACAACCCAATTAAAAAGTAATGTTTTGTTTGTTTCTTGCAGTTCTTTTGCTCTTTCATACTAACAACTTCTCTTTTTCATTTTTACTTAATTTAATATTAATATTGATATTCACAAATAAATCCCAAGGCTCGTGTCTTTTTAAAATGCCTCTAGCATTTGTTTCCACACCATGGCCTGAGCCTACAGCTGTAAACGGAGCTACGCCAGTTTCCCACAGCTCAGGATACAGCCCCAAGCACTCCTCTCCTGACTTCAGTGGGAGAAGGACAATCTCTGAACACAGTAAACTTCCCATATCATCACACCAAAATGAAAGGCTGGTGCTCCAGACTTTCAAGCAAGGCCACTCAAATGAATCTATATCACTTTCACATAGATTTATAGAAAAGTTGAAAGAAGGATCATGCTGGACGCAAGACCAAATAGGAATCTTTCTCTTTCTATGTGTTCCTCTGATAGCACACGTTGGAAATGGAATTGGCACGTAACAGAAATACCAGTACATTAACTCTTCTACCATCTAGACTGGTCCATTAAAATAACAAAGCCAATAACAGGTGATATTTTAAACCAGCACTGAAATTCCAGAAAACAAACAGTAGAACTGACTGTAAAAACCTACACAGACTTTAAAAAATACCGATCTCAAATTTGCCAGATTCGAGGGCAAATTCCCATTTTCCATCAAAGTGAAAAATAGAGCAAAATCAAATTACACAACTTCAGATAGACCTGTGGACCTTTGAATTCTCTATTGCTTTTAGAAATAAGAAGGGTTTTAAAGATGCAAAGCCCCAAGTCTTCCTTGTTGAAGAGAAGAAAGAAATATAGTTATTTATTAGGTTCCTTTAAAACCTGAGAAAATTTTTCAGAGAAAAAGTTTGTGGCACTCCATTTATTCTTGCTTTCATCAAGCAACTTACACGATTAGAAAAGAAATATAAGCTTTCTGTACTTAGTTGAAAAAAAAGGTTAAAATCAGAAAAGAAGAAACAGGAAAAAGAAAACTATGATCTTGCACTTCTAGTAAATTCCCCCAGTCTTCAGATGAATAAATGTGCCCCATTGTCACATCTATGACACTCTGAATAGTTTCAATCCTGATAACTTCCCATTTGGGGAAGCAAAACTTGTAAAGAACAAGGAATCATTCAACATTTGTGTGCTTGCAAGTCCATTTTTTTTGTTCGTTTCTGTTCATTCTACCCCAGCTAACACAGCTGTAATCTCCCAGCTGGGTTACCTGCCTCTGCAAAAGGGCTCTCGGTGCTGGGGACCTACAGCACCCTCAACAGTCCGGTGAGCTTACCGAGTGCAATGCATTTGAATTTTAGATTGCAGAATTCCCTCCATCTTTCAAATGATTTTTGTTTGATGCTTGAAGTCAGGAAAGTCAATCGAAACTTAATTCTTTTCTTCTTTGGTTTATAGCAGATGTGGATTAAGAACCTGATTTGGGACAGATTCAATTGTTTCCTCACTGAAAACAAACTAAGAGTTTTTCTTAAGGTTTGCACTTGAATAATGGTTATGTGTTTTTTATCGTATTACACCGCTATATTTTATTAGAGAGCAGTAGTCAACCCTTATTTCCTGGAAATTCACTAGTGGTGCATTCATATGTTGTCAGAACACGGGAATGACTCAATAGCACTCTGTGCTCAAGACACAAGGGGACAAGGGGCTTGGCTAGCCTGGGAGATTATTTCATTCATTGAAAAATAGAATTTAGACACCCAAAAATGGGTCAAAAGCATTTATTGTTTCAAAATTTTCACATCTTGCCACTCTTCTAAGTTTTACATTTCTAAATGACACCCTGATATGAAGTGGACCCAGTTCTGACCCTAAAGAACTTTCAATTTTATTTTTTTTTTTTTTTCATTTCAGTGAAAAAGCTTAAAGAATTCATTTTGGATCTGGATATTTCTCTTCACCGGTGTTTTGATTTAGTCAACAAACAACAAAAAAAATCAGTTATTTGTATATGTCCAGTCTCCCTACTAAATCTTCCCTTTTTTAGAATTTATAGGAGACAGCATACTTCAAAATAACCCGCTCTGATTTGGGGCTTGGAGAAAAAGATGCTTAGTTCATATAAATCTTTATATCTTCAGTGAGGAACACGAAGCTGTGTGCTTTCATGCCAGGCTAGGAACAGGCCCATTTTTACTATCTCATTTCGGAGATAACTTTTTGGTTTGCAAATGTATGTGTTTCATTACCCAAAAATATTTAGTTAAAAATGTAATTACAGAAAACATTACTGTAGTATTTCCCTAAAAAAGGTGCACTGAAATGCACAAAGTATTAGAAGATAGGGACATCACGCTATACAAAAATAGGAACCCTTGACAAAAGATTAAAGCTTTGAAAAGATAAAGGGAAGATCAATATTTTCCATCTTTATAGACTCTCATCTTGTATTCTCCTGTAGTCTCAAGTCAAAGCCTACTTTTGTCTGTAGTCTAACAAAGGGTATCGGTGCTACGAAATGTATGGTAGTTCCTTCTTTATGCTCCCTGATAACTTGTCATTTATAATCAGTCTGAAATTCAAAACAGCTTTTTCTTTACCTGCCTGGTTCCCTTTGCAGAACAGCTCACAACCAGCCGCAGTATGGTACCTTGTTTCCCTGCATTTAAAAGGTTGTTTCCTTTGTTTGGTTCCTCCCTGTCAAGCTGTCTAAACGCACTGCCAACAACGGCCAGAGCAGAAAGCTGGGTGAAGAATAAATCTGTTTTGCGGATGGACTGCCATAATTCACTGGACAGAATATACCCACAACCACAGGTGAGAATGTGGCAAGTCAGCCCCCATTCACCAAAGCTGCTAATATTAGGGGTGGCACGTCTGCACCAAGGACATGCTGTCTTGCAATAAAGCAGCTGAAAACTGAGGCATCCAAATACGTAGGTCAAGCCTGGAGATTCAGCTAAGCAGCCTACTTTGTATTGCTCCTGAAAGTTATGGAAAGGAAATGTAAAACACTGCTCTTCAGGGCAAGTGCAAACCACAGCTGCATAGCAATTTAAGAATAAAGCTTGTTACCTGCCTCAGAAGTACCTAGATGTGACAGCAATTACTTGTATATAGAGAGACACGATTTTCTTCCCTTTTCACCCAATTATCTGTATTTAAGATTTGCCTGTTTACAAGAAGTCATGCAAGATGGAAAAGGAAGTATGAAATCACACTCGCTGCTTCCAGAACAACTTAAAATAGCTTCCCTGGAAACTCAAAGTCCCTGTGATACTCCCTGGTGTCTCAGCCAAGAAAGCTTTACAGAGTCCTCTGCAAGGTACACTGTGCCTCTGTTATTTATGCTTGTATTTATAGCAAGGTTTTCCTCTCCAGCTGAATAGCATTGGTATTCAGCATTATTTTGAGAATTTCTGAAGAAGCTGGGGGGGGGGGAGAGGAAAGAGAAAAAAAAGGGTGGGTGGTCATTTGAGGCACCAGTCTGGGAAGCAACATCTCTCTTATAAGTTCATGGCAAGGCAACTTGCTGGAGCACCAGTGTGAGTCATCGCTCACTGGCTCCACAGACAATTCATTCAAGGAGAAGGAATTCTCTTCAAAATCAGATTAAATGATTTCTTTCTTCTTCATGTGTCACCATTGTGGCTAATTACAATTACACCAGTAGCAGACCGGTTAGTTCACAGCAGTCTACAAACATTGCACAAAATAAGAAGTGGGGTATTAGAGGGTGCAAATGACTCACGTGAATACAATCTCTGTCCCCCAAAGCAGCTAAATACATAGGAGCCCAAAATAGTGGACAGTGGAATATCTTTTCAATTTAAAAAAAAAAAAAAAAAAAAAAAAAATCGGTACTTCAGCACTTCTAGAGACTTTTATGCAGAATAGACAAAGCAATTTTGAACTTAATTTCAACATTCAATGCTTATCAAAGCTTTTTCCTTGATCATGTTTGGAGAAGGTGGGAAGTAAGAAGGATGCAAAATTCTCATAGTTGTTGTTTCATTTCTGAACCCCAAAATCCATCATTCCAACATCTGGGATTGCCAGGAATCAGAAAATCCTTTTCCATATTGGCTCTCATTACAAAATCCCAGCACTTCCCATTCATACAGAAGCCCATGAAAGTATAAGGTGGGCTTTTCTAATCTGAAAAATCATCCAAGACCTTCACTTGCTTGCTGCCCATCAGTCCCACCTAGGGCAAGCAGTGTGCCCATACCACCCAGAGGGCAGACCTTCAGCCTGGGGCAGCACAAGGAGGCTTGCACTGTTTCTTTAGCAGAGGCTGTAAATCAGACACTTGCTTTATCCCGACATAATTGCATTCATTACGTGTGTTATGGCAGATAAAGAAATAGCCGGCAGGACAACAGAGTAAATGATGCCCACAACCAGCCTTCAACTTGCAAACATAAAACACACCTGCTCTGGAAACTCAAAACTCCACTAGATTAAAGCCTGAGTTCTTGATAAGGAGGCAGATGAATACTTGGAAGAAATGCTAAAAAGACAAACTCCTTTTGCCGCAGACAATGAACTGCTATGAGGACTGAAACCCATTTCTTATCTTCCAGTGAGTTTTTTGTCTGGATGCTATTAGCACAGCATTCCTCTGATCATTTGTAAATGTCATTTATAAATCCTTGCACAATTGTTCTCTGCAGAGTAGATTACAGGGTCTAGCCTTCCTTCTTTCAGATTGCAGGCCATGCTCTGTGTTTAATAAGGATGTTGCATATTGTGTTTTTTCAGTTTATGCTTCAGTGACTGTGACCCATGCTGCACTATAATGAACCAGACCCTCTACCAATTCCAGTAAATTGCTGAATATCCGATATATGAAATGCCAGTAGTGTCCATTAAAGGAGGATTGGACATGGCTCTTCTCCATTCCCACCTAAACAAAAAGAGCAAATGTTACCCCACCATAGCATCTGGACAGCAAACGAATGAGGTAAAGAAGACAGCAGACATGGCAAATAAAGCTCTTGTGATGGCACACTATAGACAGAACTCTGTTCTGGCTTTAAATGCTGCATGCAAGTAATCTAGAAATCTAGAGTACAAATTATGAATTCTTCACCAGCCATTTATATGGAGTCCATACACACTTGCTGAATTTTAAAATTCCAAGTGTCAAATAAACATGCTGTCATGTGAACTCTGGACCAAAAGAAGCAGATGCTGTACGATTACTTCTATTTCGAGCTGCAGGGTGCACTTGTTTCTAGGTATTTTAGTGACAATGTCCAATTCTGAAAAGCTGCTAGCTGTTTATTAATTTCCAAGGAGGAAATGGAACTCTCTCTGTTGAATTAATTAATTTCCTTCAATTCATGCAAAGCTTCTCCTTCTTCACAGTCTGTGATCAAAGAAAGGGTGTCTTAAATAATGTTAAATATGCTTAGCTTTTACAGTGTGCTATCTGCTAATTTGGTTTTCACTTCTCTAACAAATCTTTTGTAATCACATCACGCAGGGACTGTGATAAACACCATGCAGGACCAAAAGAACAAGGGCACGGAGTCCAATGTAGAAATCAAACAAAAGCCAGTTGCTACCTTATTATTGCCAGTCCTGAGCTGAAACAACAGAAAATCTCCTAAAAACTACCACCTACAACCTCCTCAAAACACAACAATGAACAAACACCTTCAGTATTCGGACCGGTGCCATTTTTCCCAGAGGAATCCAAAGTCAGTTGGAGAAGCAGGTGACTCTCAAATGCTACAATACACCATCCTTGTCCTGCACTCAGTAGGTGACATTTGGATGTCTTTCTGCGCTGCAGTAAGTAGAGGTCCCAGCCAGACGAGTGGTTGCTCTTTCGGCACGCTCCAACAGCACGGAGCTGGTGCAACTTCAAAGTCAATAAGACTACGCTCACCGCGCGGCTGATTCCGGCCCAATGCAGAGAATTATGTCATGTTTGCCAAAATATTAATGAGTGTTATGCTCCAGCGTTAACTAAAAACATTTCTTAATCTGTTGCCTAATCCCAACAAACAAATTAGTATAATTGGAGAGCTGTGTTCACGAATACAAAGCATAAAGAGAGGCAACACATATCGTCTTGTTGTCATTCCTATCAGGCAGCAATGTTCGGTTAGTTCTGCTCCTTGCAGTCTGAGCATACTGGTATAATTGATGGCAACATTTATCACAACACCAGCGCGAAAGCATCAATTGCTTAATGAATTTATTTACTCCTGCCCAGAAGTGAAGCTATGATTGGACCACTTTATAAACATCAAACTGCTGTAGACCTGGTCTGTTGTTGTTGATTGCACTTAAAGAGGAAGAGAGAAGGCAAAAAAAAAAAAAAAAAAGAAGAAAAAACAGGGGAAAAAGACCCTGATTGGGAGGCTGGAGGTTGAGTGAAAACACAAATCTCTTTAATTAGAGGAAAACAACCATTATTTTACCTAATTAAAAAAAAAAAAATAAAAATCAAACACACTTACATCCATGATCAACAGCTGCAGTATTATCTGCTGCATAGTTTAGTCCTTTCTCTGGCAGCTTTTTTCTTCCCAACCCACAATATTCCTGGAGGTAGAGAGCTGTAAAGAAAGTATCAATCTCCCAAACCAACATGACAAGGCCCCTGGGCTTAGCAAAGCAAAAACACGAACCACATCACATTCCTATTTTGTGAACTACTTGTCTTCCATAGAGAAATATGGGGCCATTTTCTCTTCACCCTGGCACTCCGCAGTCATTTAAACCTGTGCAAAACTCTGCTATTTTTCCTGGGTGGATTCTGCACTTTTTGTGCACAGATGGAAGTAAATCCAATGGGAAATAGGTCCAATGGCTCTACATTTAGTAGGTTTCCAGACTCACACTCTAGCTCTAAAGAGGTGTGAAAATCATTGCTTGAGATGGAAATGTGACACTTAGTCTGCATGCTAATAAAGTTGTTTTTCAAATAATAGTAACTAAAAGAAAAAAAAATTTTTTTTTTCCTGGTTGGCTCCTTTGACTCCCCTCTGAGAAGAACAGAGGGCAGCAGGGTCAGGAGATGAAAGTTTCAAACATCCAGTTACTGTTTGGAGCAGTCTCTATCCAGTCTACATCAGAGCCAGCGGTATCATCACAGCATGATTCACAGACTGAGAAACAACACAAATGCCATTACGGGCTTCAGCAGGGTAAAGAGTTCATCCTTAACGAGATCTTAATGCCTCATAACTCACTAGAAAACATTTAGTTTATGATATTATGCTACAAAACCAAAGTGTAGTCAGGCCTGACACAACCAGGCTTTTAACTCCATAGTTAAGACTCTGAAGTTAGTACTTCAAACTGCTGAGAAACTAATATCTGCTCTTGAGCTATTCCCTTGGCCAGTAATTTTAGGAAGAGGTGACAGAAACCCCAGAAGGGGAAACCTTAAGCTGTGGTAGTGCATATATATAGACAAAGGAAATCAGCTTTAGCTAACCTTTAAGAAAAAAAAAAAAAAACAAAACCAAACAAACCCCAAACAATTTTGTACTCAATGTGTAAAATGTAAGAGTAACATCTTTAGGCTCCCAATTGGGCCAAGAGCTGTGACTCATGATGGCTCTTACATACGATGTCTCATGTAGTCAGATGCTCACGGATGCAGCCTAGGGCTGAAATGCATCGAATCTGCAACACTTCCCATCCCTGCCCACTAGAAGAACCCACTAAATCCTGCTGCATCCAGCTACTAATGTTACACACCCCATGGAAAATTGGATGACAGCAGCAAGACCTGCTTGTGGCCGTTTCTCATCCCTGCCAAGGGATGAATGGGGAAATGGACAGCTCTTGTGCATGAGACTCCTGTTTTCAGGGCAGTTGATGGAATATATTAGCATTGCCTTTAGGTAGTAAAAATTATTAAAATACAGGCTTCTCTGTAGAAGCAGGCAATTAGTATTTCCTATTACCTGGAGAGATACCTTATAGACATTTTAGTGGGCTTGGCAGCAGAACTGACACCTTTGATTGGGCTTTCACTCAAGGGTTTGGTGGTGCTGCTTGATGAAAGTTTCAACTGTGAGCTCCCTGAACATGCAAGGGCACTTGCTTGCTTTGCCAGTGACCAGGTGAACAACTCAGAGTAGGTTTTTTGTTGCTCTTTCAAATAATAGCTCAAAGGTGTCACCTTTCACAGCACAAGTCACAGCACTAGGGCACGGAATTCCAAACTTGTCTTGCAACAAATAAGACTTACAGGCACGCTGCGGTTCATCCCAAGGAGCACAGGGTGGTGAAGTCGTCCTCCAGAGCCCATGCAAGCTAGCAAGGTTAAACAGAACACGTAGGGCAGAGACCAGTGTGCTCTACAAGCAGTGCAGTAACAGTGACTGGATCAGGTCCCAAGCAGAAATAAGTGGGATTTCAGAAGCATGCATTGGCCTCAAGAGCACAAAAGTCACTGAATTTCTTTGGTACTTACACTCCTTAATGACTTGGGAGCTTTAGAAAATTCCTTTTTTTTGAAACCTTTTAAATTCCCTTCCTAATTACACTGCATCTACCTTTGAAGAGCCACATACAAGGCATTTTGTTACAGAAAGCTAGTACAAACACCCATGCTCCCAATAACAGCCTGTGAAGGTGAATGGGAACAAGCACGCTGCCTCCCGAGTGCCTGCAGGATCAGACTTGTTATAATCTGAAGAGTGTTTTTGAGTGGGGCTTGTGTCTCCTTTATGTTTTACGCAGCACTTCAAACTCACGGTCAGTGTCACATAAAGAACAATAAGATAATCATAGTAATAAAACGCTAATCTATCCTATTAGCCTGTGTCTGGAATATTGCAACAGAGCTGGCTTCTAATAAAAACGAAGGGAGGCCTGAGAAAAGGGCAGATATCCAGCACGGGGAAATAACCCACCAAATCCTGCTGCATCCAGTTACTAATGTTACTAATGTTACACACCCGATGGAAAATTGGATGACAGCAGCAAGAACTGCTTGTGGCACAGTTTCCATCCTGCTAGTCTGCTGAGCACACGAATAAACTGAGTCCCTGGCATCCCAGCCAGGGAGAGGGATGGCTATTAATGTAAAAGAAAAGCCTGCATAAATAGGGGTAAGCAGTTTTTACCATCCTCATTGCTGTTCAATGAAAGGCGCAGCTGCACCTTTCTCTGAGTTATCAAAGATTATTTCAAAAACATGCAAAATAGCTTTTACAAGCAAGATACATCCCATCCTCTCTCTGTTACTCTGTTCTACAAAGTGCTGGGACACGGTACTCTCCCTTTAGCACGAGCCTCTTGGCCAAAATATTGCTCCCCAGAAGAAATGGCTGCTTACAGCTAGCCTGCCACTACCCTTGACCTTAGTCGAGTCCTTCAGACTGAGGCTGTGTTCTCTTCGCCAGAGAGCTGAAGAGGAGACAGCCTTCCTACAGCTGTAGTTGGGACTCACAAGAGAATTTCAAGTCTCGGGCAAATGCCCTGGTAGATGAGCCAAGGCAGCCCTCGTTCGCCCATGTCGTCAGACAAAGCTTGGCTCTGCTGAGAGTTGTCTGACTAAACAAATGCTTTGAACCGAGGAACTGAGCACAGGATGAGAAGACCACCCAATAGGCTTCGGTGGTTCCCATTTTAGCATGAATCTCTTTGGTTTCTTCAGAAACTCTGGGAAGGAAGGCGAAAGGGAGCCTCTAGTGACTTTCAAAATTCAGAGGCTTTCAACTGAAAGGAACAAATTTCTATCAAAGACAATTACTTTGCTTTTAGTAGAAGTAAGGCAAGCTTAGCTCCTTAAAAAGAAAAAAATCACAGCAGCGTATTGCAGCTGAGGACTTTGCTCCCCCATACTAACATTGCTATAAGATTACCATAATCTTTGCTTTTCTTCCTTTTTGCATCACAGTTCAATGACAGACAGAACAGGTGATGGCCCTCCCACATGGTTAGTGCTCTTTTCACTGAGTATGATGGAAAGAGTTTCTCTGGAGTTACACCTTCATGGAAGTCTGAGCAGGTCTTCAAGCCCCAAAGGTGACTGTTGTCCCAGGGAGGCTTAGGGGTCTGGAAGCTGAGATGTGCAGATGGCCAGCTGACTGGTCATGCACAACACAAAGGCTATGGAGCCAGATGGCTGATGTTAGGAAGAGCAGGAGAGATCAGCTTGAGTGAACTCACTGGCATCATTTACGGTCATTTCAGGACAGGCACCATCATGAGTGTTGCTCTGAGCTGTTCTATCATGTGTGCATACCCCTGCTCAGAAAATAAAATCACATTCACCGTCGTTCGCAAAAAGTCCTCAATATCATCAAAGTAAATCCTTTACTATCCAAATATCCCTTCTGGAGATACTTTATTGTAGCTTTAACAGTTATTTAATGACTAATATTATTTATAACTATTAATATTATTTATATATTATTTAACTATTCAACAAGCATGCTGCAAAAGCCTAGCTAATTAACAGGAATTCCTCTGCAAACTATTAATTGCAGAAATACCTCTCAGGTATGCCCTGGGCCCCAGCAAGATTTCTCGTGAGCGACAGTGGGACGTACAGCTCAGACCAACATCAGGACCACACAATCAGAGAGGCAGCAACAAGCCGCACAGCTGCCAGTCACACTGCCTTAGCCTGGGTCTGGTGAGCAAGACTTCCCCGCTGCAGAGGATGGAGCTTCCCTGGAAAAGCACACCACTATCGGCCACATTACAAGGGCACAAACAGTTTAGCTGTTCCTTTTCCACTGTCTTTCCACTCATTTCCCCTCTCTGCCATCTCTTTCCGAATAATCTCATTCACTCGCTCCTGCTTTACATGTCAAAAGGATAACTAAGAATCACCCACCATCCAACCTGAAGAGACAAAGGGGAACAATGCTTTGAGGAAATCAGGGGGGCAGAGCTGTTGCACAGTCACAGAGGAGCGTTAGCTTCCGTACCGGATCTGGTCTGGCCATGACAGCACTAATCCCCATGGGAAATGAGCTCCCCAGGGTTCATCTTGCTTTTCTGGGAAGCTCTGCATCCTACCCTGAGCTCCAGGCTGATGGAACTAGACCACAATCAGGAGTGACTTTAAACCCAGACTGAGAATGCTGTGGACCAAATCTGCAGGTAATGTGAATGAGCACCAATGTCAAGGCAGATTTACACCAGCTGAAGAATTTGTTTTCTCCCCAGCCCATCTTGCAAGAATAAAGCATTTTCTTTCCTCCGTCATGAGACACTAGCAGGGTTTGCAGGGCTCTGTCTCCAACTCCCTCCAGAGCCAGGCCTGCCTCCTGAGGGCTGCGGCAGTCTCACCCAGGATGTTTGGTCTTTTAATTCAATTCCCTTAAACCAACAGCACTGTCTAGGCTTTTTCCTTCCGTTCTGATTAGCAGACCAAATATGTTCTACATGAATTGCATAATTATCTCAGCAAATCCATTTTCTTTTGCAATATTTTTTTTCCAGTTTCCCAAACTGTAGGGCTTTTTCCCCTGCAGAACTCCCCAAGGAGATGCCACAAAGCAAAGCAATCATGCAAAAAGATTTATGACAGTCATTTGTATACATGAGTATGCTCACAGACATTCGAGTTCCCTCTTCTGTCTTCTCCTTTTATTTAGTGTGAAAGCGCAAGCTGTTCCCAAGTCACATTTATACATTTTTCATAAATCAGATATACTACTCATATCATTTTAGAGATGGACATGAGGGGGTTTTGTGTGTTTTCTTTTTCCAGGATCCCAGCATATTTCATGCTTTGCCTGGAGTCTTTAGCAAGCATCAAATTTAATGAAAAGGGAAACTAACCTCGTGGTTAATTGTGACCTGGACTGAGCCTTTGCTCAGTGCCCTGTGTAGGATTGGCACTAACTGAGGTGTTCTGAGGAAGGAAGCGTGACTCAGACACAGCTCCTGCCTCACCACTCCGCTGTTTGATCCTGCAGCTCTTAACTAGGTACAGTCTGCTCACATGGAGTCAACTTCTGCACTTTCCAGGTTATATTCCTGCTCAGGGGGAGCGTGAGACTGAGAGATGAGCAGTAACGCAGCAAAAAGAAGAGTGCAACAGGCCCTACTGCAGGCTGTTCTGCAGGACCCGGTCACAGCCTGGCTATTCATTAGCATTAAAACAGTGAGAGCTGGTTAAACCAGGTTATTCATAAAAACTGACACTGATACCTGCATCTGCTATGGACTTGCAGAACAAATATAGACATCTCAGTTTTTTCCCCATCTCAGTTTCCTATTTGCAAATGCCTGCCCTTGTTTTACAATACCACACAGCAAATATAGACCACACCTCTATGAGAAACAACTTCTTCATCCTTACGTTCTTGTCCTCAACCCATCTCCTTCCCCCTGAAGAATAATGAAAACCGCACAGGCTGGGAACAAATCTACATTTTTGCCCTAAAGAAACTAGTAGTATGCATACATCTCAT
>NW_009195829.1:0-80645 GCF_000690835.1 Fulmarus glacialis | reverse complement strand
CAAGACCATCAGCTCAGTGCTTGATTAGCCCATGTCTGTCTTTTGCAGTCCTTTACCTTGTGCAAGCTGAATGTAAAAATGTTCAAAATCAGAAAGGACAGGCTCAGGAATTTGGGACTCTGATGCCCTAGGATGGAGTTTGGACTGCCCTGTGATGGAGGGTAGGTTATAATACTTGCACAGGTTCCCTGAGTGTTACAAACCAAGAAGGTGCATGGTTGCGTATTACAGATCCACTTGCAGCACACAGCATGCGTAAGCCTGGAAACAGCAGACACTCGGCTTACTCCACTTCGGCAATTCTCTCTTCACCCTATTCATAGCAATGTATATAAAAAAACCGCGAGTGACAGAATCCCTTTACACTGCTTTGCATCCACTCTACACAGGTGTAAATAACCACCTGAAGTGCACAGCAGGGGGGAATCAAACCACAGCACAACATTTGTCCTGAGTGCCTGGCTAGTAACTCATCTCATTATAGTACAAACTAGAAACACAGAAGCAGACTAAATGAGTTCCTGATTAGAATATCTACCCTATTACTCAGCTGAATGCTTCCAAATAGTTACCAGAAAATATTAATCTTCTGTATTCCTTGGAACATGCCGATGCAGCACGCAGAGTTAAAGGCCAGGAAGACTTCAGCCTTCCAGAAGTATTTCAGCCATCTAGCGCTTAGCACAAACCTCCTCTTAGGACTGCTCTCTCAGGAAGCAAAGTCTGGCTAGGCATTGGCTGACATCAGTCAAACACAGCATGGAGATCCATATTTACCTGCTTATCACACATTTTGTGCTAATCAAGGCAAGTGCCTTACTTCTCTGCTTCAGCACAACCGTCAGAATTAGGATTAGTCAAAGAAATGGGGTTTTTTTCTTTCTTGTGGGCAAGTTGAACAAAGCCTTTTCCATTCTTGTCAAATGTACATTTGCAAAACACCAGCATTTATTAGACACAAAAGCCAAAGAAGGTGACAATAAAAGCTGGGTAAAAAGAGAGTTTGGGCTGTTTCCCAATAAAAGACAAAATATTCCTAGACAAAAGCAGATACTTTCTGAAAACATTTCATTTAATTGAATATAACCAGTTATTATGGTGCTGATGTTTGCCCAATACACAGGACTGCTGAAGCTTTATTCAGAAAAGCTTTGAAATCACACTGAAAAATGTCATTTCTGTTAAAGAGCAGTATCAGAAAATGTTCCATATGTTAGTAGTCCAGAGTAGCGAGATCACGCAGCAGTGGAAAGCAGTGAAAGGAAGAGGCTACTGCGCTGAGGATCTGTCCAGATCAGAGAGAACCGTGAACAAAAAGTTTCTTTATTTTTAAATACTATGTATTCAAAGCCTGGCATGACCAAATTATTCTGAAATTGCTGACAGATGTTGAAAGAAAAAAAGATGAGTATGACAAGAAGAGGGGAAAAACAACAACTAACATATTAGAAAAAAACCAGTCTCTAACTGATGGAAATTAAACCTCGGTATGGAGGTTAGACTCCTGATGCAGTTTTATTTCTAATCACTGTAAAAGTTGATATGTGAAGCTGTAAAGTTAGTCAAAATGTGTCTATCTCAGGATCTATGGGTTGTATGCTTGGCAGAGTATTTCTTACAGAGACATTATCAAGCCACCGCTCCAACTGCTAGTTTAAATAATCTTGTAAAGGTAACAAGTAATGCTCTAATTAAAAACATTTTTGCCATCAAGTAAATAATTTTAAAGACATCTGTGGCTGATATGATGGACATTACAAATGCTGGTAGCTCCCATCTGGGCCCGTGACAGCAGCATGCTAGTATATAATTTTATCTAATTGATCAATTAAATTAAAATAATCTTTGAAACAAGCTATAATAAGAGTTGTATAATTCCAGTGCTACCTATTATTTTCCTTGCCACTTTATCTACTCTGTCTCACTAAAATATTCTACCAGGTCCTGGCTGAGTAATAAAATGGCAGTCCTGATAGCTTCGTGACAGAACCGTTGATGAGCTATGGCTGAACAATTCAATTAATTCCAGTCTCTCCCTGTGTTAACCATTTCTTGCTATTACAGAAAGTATTGAACCACATCCTTTTCTAATTCCCAGTCACTTCATCGCTTACAGCAACCCTCAGCCTTTAGAAGACAACCATAACTAACACAAAAACACTCATGAGATGGCAGTTTTAGACAGAAGGTTCTTCATTGAGATACTATCTTTCTGCAGGGTGTAGACAGGAACTTCTACAGAAGAATGCCCACTGGTTCCTCTAGGTTTCCCACTACAGAGGTGCTAGAACTCTGGTAAATCACATTAACTCACACCAGGTTTGCGGCCACTTTGTGTCAGTGCATTTTCCCCTCGTCTCTGTACGTATTGCCTATTTTCTCATTTAACAATATTGTCGTCTTGCAGGGGGAAGCAGATGCTGGCTGAGATATGGAGCCTTCAGACAAAAAGCTTTTGCTAGGGAAAATAAGTGATTTCATGATTAAGTTAACAGCTAACAGAGTAAATGCCAATATGTATC
Source organism: Fulmarus glacialis (assembly GCF_000690835.1). Classification (NCBI taxonomy): domain Eukaryota; kingdom Metazoa; phylum Chordata; class Aves; order Procellariiformes; family Procellariidae; genus Fulmarus; species Fulmarus glacialis. Next base: position 78,123 of record NW_009195829.1, on the reverse strand, counting down.
GAAATGCATGGCAGCTGGTCTCCAAGTTGTTCAGTCCCTCTGAACAACTGGTGAGGCTTGAATTTGTCTGGAGGGATTCTGTCTAAGGAAAACTACAAATACGCTATTAAAGTAGTATCTTTTCCTTTTAAAGGTGAGGTTCCATGTTCAAGCACAGACAATGATCATGTCATATGCTCATCCACCACCTTATGTCCCAAAGGGCTGCAAAATGGCTGGAAACTGATTTCCCTTTACAGAGCGTTCACTACCAGACACTCATCTGGAGAGTCTGCGGGCTGGAGTATGAGTGCTTTTTTCCTTAAGAAACTCCTCAAATAAAAACTCCCACATGATATAGCTCTACTGAGATGGAAGCAGAAACCTATGCTGAGCACTGCTCAACTTGAGACACAGCTTTCCCTGCTGCAGGGAATGTGTCTAAACTTTGGTGAGGCGCAGAGCAGCCAACTATGTAGCAAGAAGTCCAGCTATTTCCTTGTGTCTTAGTCTTCCAATGCTTACTCAAGATGTTTAATTCACTACGAAGTATCAAATTAGTGTTTAAAATGTTTTACCACATGACTTAGAGAAGGCAAGACTTTTTTTGGCTTCTTCTTCCTCTGCAGAAATTCTCTTGCACTGCAACCCTTTGCAAAGCTCAGATGAGAATTTATATAGAAAGTCCTGATTTGTACACTGGCAGAAGAAGTAGACCCTGGAGCTTCAACAATCTCCATCATCTGTAAAATATGCTTATTTCCATTTAACATCTACCTGGGCAGGGCTCAACATGCATTGAAGTCACAGTCATCAAACTCATCACCGTCAGTGCCTCCAGATTTACATTGCTGTAAAGGAGAAATACTTGGCCCATATGGTCTTAATTCCTATTTTCCCTTCAGTGATTGAAATGGTTTATTTTGTTTTTCCCAGGTGTGAGGCCTACTGCCTCTGCACATCTATAATTCTATTAAACTGCTCTTCCTCCTTAATTTCCCTTTAAAATTACATCTTCTAGTTCACTGGTATATAAGGAATCTTTGTTGCAGGTAGATAAGTAAAAGATACCCCAAATGAAACCTGCCACCCGCAAAACCTACTGCTTAACTTAACAGCATTCGCTAAACTTACATGAAAACACCATCCAAGTGTGACAAGGGGGAAGTTTCTGGTATGAATAAGAGCAAGAAGAGAATTCTGCCAGATCTGTTCAGCCAACAAACACTTAGCACTTCAGCCAAAGGCAAGTAAGCACATGGTTAGAAGTACAGTCCCCACGGGAGCTATTCCCATACTCTAAGATAATGCTTGCTTAAATGTGTTGCTGAAACGATGTTGGCATATTCAGCATCTTCAAGGATCAAGTTGTTGCTAGTACTTAAAATACCACAATAGGAGATAGGGGCAAACAGCCAAGCCTAGAAAGAGATCATGGCTCTGTGGAAGCCATATACAGGTATTTTCTGAGCTCAGCATCCTATGAATAGCGAGAACATGAGATTATCTGAGCCTCTCTGTCTTTTGCAAGAAATGGCACGTAATACCCTTTTTCAGCTGGAATCCATAGGCAGTTTAAGTGGGTTCTGGTTGCTTTGCATTACTTGGGGGCAAAAATTCCCCACACAAATGAGAACTGAGAAAGAACTGGACTGTGGGGGTAGCACAAAAAAGAAAATCACAGAAGAGGGGAACAGAAAAACTGGAAAAAGAGAATTGCAATAAACCCGATCTGATATCCTTCACAAAGGACATTTTGTCTTTCATACGCATTTACAATCATTTTGTAAACCTTGAAGAAAGAAATCTAAAAATCTCAGTCTCACTTGGGAAAGAAGAAAGCTAGAAGAGAGATGCTGCCCTACCCAGATGACGACAGCCTTCTTTGGGATGCTGATCTCAGGAGGGTGAAGTTTCCCTCTTTTTCACAACTCAGTATATTACAAATGAAATCTATTGGCTCAGGCAGACAGAATGGGGAAATTCTATTTCAGTCAGCCAAGATCGATGAGCAGACTACTGACCGGTAAAAAGAGTCAAGAATTAGCAAAGCAAAGGACTTTTTAATGGAACTTTATATTCTCGATCTCCATCTGCCATTGAGAGTCCTCAGTCACAGCATGAAATTTATTCAGACATTATAACGACCTAGCCTTACTCTGACATTGGGACTTAACATGCCTTCTCTTGTTAATATCATTCAGCAACAGCTGCATTATATTACCTGTCAAAAATTATTAATCCAATTCTGTTTTCATGTATATTTATCATTTCACTGCCAACCACAGTCAAATGATTCTGTAAGACATATTGACTTCCTGAATGAATTAAATGAAAAGTATCTGTCGTAAGTTTTACAGACAGTGGAGTGATTTTCAGGTACTCTTGGTTTTTCGCTCTCTTTTATTCCCAGTAACTTGCAGATAGCAATCAGGGAACAGAGACTTAGTGGAAGGGAACAGAGTTAGCGCTACTAACTATGAGGAGTTTTTTTGCTTCCTTTCATTTTACTTGCTTAGAAGAACTGTGGCATAGAGCCAAATATCCTCACCTTCCTCACATACCGATTCTACTTAAATACTATTTAAGTGCAAAATACTATTTCACCACAACCACCCATCTGAGTAGTTCCCAGAATCAGAGCTAACCAAGTCCATTTTAACAAAACCATTCTGTGCTCCTGCCCTTGCATTCATATCATAAGGCCCAGTATGTAGCCAGTTACTGCCCATCTCCCACCACATTCAATGGTAGGCTTCCACCAACTTCACCAAGGATGGATTTGAGCTTCACACCCCATTTAAACAATTCCCCATTTGCAAAACATTGCCCAGGTCATGCAGTGGACCACAGACTGCACTCCGCCCTCCACAGCTGGGTTGCTACATGGCAAGAAGTGCAACACATCTTCCCTGGTTAATGAATATTTACCATTTACATCTAGTACCCACAAAGAGAATTTCATACATAAAAAACGCAAGATGGGCTTGTTAGAAGACAACTGGAGGTCTTGGTCATTGAATCCAGGAGTCCTGAGGAAACATGACACTTTTCAAGCAAACCCCTTTCATCATTTTCTTCAAATGAAATTATAATAAAGTTCACCATGCATAAAGCAAAAATTAAAGTCCACAGGGACTTCAAAAGTGACAAATGGATAAGAGATATGTTAGTACAAACGGATAGTTTCCTTCAACCCAGAGTGGGAGGTGCCAATCACCTGGAGATAACAGACAGTCCTTCTCAATGACATTCAAGTAACTGCTAAGGAAAAGTAGTTTTTCCCAAAACATTGATGAACTGTTGATGAACTGAATAAAAGCCTTCAAAAGCTTCCTTGTCCCTCCTCCAGCCCATCTCTGAGGGCATCTCATAGATGGCCCAGTATTTGGAAAATGCTGCGTTACAGAGAGGTTCAGTTCTTGCACGGGAACCCAGCTGAATGGTGAAGCAGAGTGAATCTGATCCATCTCTATTCGATAATGCCAGTGAGAACGCCCAAATGACCCCAGAGTTGTTCATCTCTCAAGCTCATTGCCTCCATCCCATTCCCTAGGACACAAGTTCACCTATCATCATTATCTGCAGGTTGTAAATCTTCCCCATCTTCCAAAGGACAGAGATGCAAAATGAAGCTTGTTTTCAAAGATCACGCTGCCAGTAGCTAAGACAGATGCTCCTCAGAACGATACCAAATGAGCTGTGGAACGCAGGCTGTTATGAGTTGGACCTTGTGTGCAATACATCAAGCTTTTAATAGTCAAGACACAGCACTGTGCAGGTGAGGTTTATTGCATGGTTTGTAGAACAGGTGTGAGATGTTGCTGAGCTGGGTAAAACAACAGCTGAGCAAAGCATTTGCTGCCTGTACCCTGCGCTCTGAACTTGCAAAAAGCACAGCAGCTGTGGCCCCCACTGACAATGACCCTACCTGGCAAACAACACATTTCCCAAACAAGCGTTACCACATTAGTAGACCATACAGAGAAAGATGAATGTACAATAATGCATTTTGCCATGTTTTCCACATAAATATCTAGGGAGAGTTTTCCCCCTGCTATTTATTCATGGATGCAAATAAATTTGGGAGATGATGAAGGGGGACAAAAAAAGGACAATCCCCCTCCTCCCTCCCTACCTCTTTTGGTCAACCTAACCTCACCTAAGTCATATCTTAGCATGGAAGAGGAAGATCTTGAGACAGACTGAAAGAGCAGGTGCCTCAGTCCAGAGATGTGCTCCACACATAAGTAACAAAGAAGCAGAAACATATGGCAAAAATATTTGGATTTCCAAAGATGATGTCTAGCAGCAGAGGCTTGAGAAATGGTGGGTCCCCAGTTGAAGGAGTTCCCAGGAGAACAGGCAAGTGAGAATCAGAAAGATTATTTCAGCATTTGTAATTGTGTCTGGGAGAATTATGCAGATTTTAAGGACACTAAGAGAGAGAAGGCTACAGTATTTTTGATTCAAAGGAGTGACAGTCTAGATAGGAAGCCTGACTGAGCACAGAAAGAGAAAAAGCATGTCTTAGAATTGATAAAGAAAATACAGTCTGTCCACTGCCTGAAGGAGGGAAGGGAATTTGGGGTAAGACAAGGAGGAGATGGTATCTAGGTAATAGGTCTAGGTCAAACTGAGCATATTTCCTATATGTTACCCCTGATGCTTTATTACGATTTATTATGATTTCATTTCATTTTCTTTCAGGCAATGCAGCTTGGTAATTTCTCTAGGATCACCTTGATTTTGTTCTCTTTGACCTCCAGCTCTCTGCATTTGATATTTCCTCGGTGAATTTTTCTGTAGCCACTGTGAACAACAAAACGATGCTACTTCTACTCTCAGTATTCCCAATTCTGCTGCTGCTATTTGCTCTGGAACTGGAGTTCTTTGCTTTGGCCATATTGACTCAGGGATCCCTCAGCCCAAAACTGTGCATTAGCGCCATTTGTAAAATTGAACAGTTACTGAAATACTTCGTTCTTCACACACAACCTGCACTTACAGTCAGCTCCCCATGAAACAACTAGAAAATATTCCAGAGGAAAGGAGAAATAATGGCTTTTCTTTTCTCCCCTCATCTGACAAAATGGGAAATTGGAAATCCGTGCACAGTAACAGCAGTGCCTTAGCTCAGGCTTGACTCAGGCATTTGAGAGGTCTCCTCCCTTCACCAACCTGCAGGACAAGTAATGTCTTTACAAGCACATGAGAAATGGTATTGGCATCCCATCACACTAAATGCTGCATATATCACAGACTGTATAGGCGCATAATAACCCCTTTCTTTTCCCCTCTACCGTCTCCTCAATATTACCAAAGGGGCTTGTGCAGCTGGTTGAGGAAGCTGAAAAATAAATTACAGTCAGCTCGATCGAGATTCAGACTCGGACCACATGCTTATTGAGAAAAGGCAGTCTCCCCTCCCTAAGCTGGCTCCCCAGAGCTGGTGCTGCAGGGAGGAAACACTCGATCTGAACACTCAGGTGCAGATCGGTGCTGTGCTCTGGAGGGGACAGCCGGACGGCTCGCATCTGTCAGCTGGACAAACCCGCAGGTCAGCTCAGCTGCCACTGGGAAGTGTGGTGGAGGGATATAAAATGGCAGCAAACTACTCCTCCTGGTCCTCTTTTGGAATGGTTTGTAGTTCAGAGGGCGCTTCCGAGCCACAGCGCCGCGGGGCTCACGCGCAACCTCTGCGTCACCAAAGCCACCCGTAACCCTAAGGAGCTCTCCAGGGAGCACGTTCGTTTGCTGGAGCTTTTGTCCCCAAATAACCACCTGAAGCTTCAGCTAGAAGAGGAAACAACATAGTGTACATATTAAAACAGCTACAACGGAGGAGGAAATCGCCTTTCATTAATTTTCCATAAGTAGATTACACCAAGCAGAGTGTAAACAGTCCCATGGGCACCAATTACCAGGCTTATTCTATAACTGAATTGTCCTAAACAAGCATCATTTTAATTTGAATATCAAATACTTTACACAGCAGGAAAGAGAAGGAATAAACCAACCTAACAATGCATTTGTTATGGATTTCTACAAAATTGCTGTGGAAGCCTCTGTGTCCCCAGTGGATTGTGCATATTCTCTTTGCATATGCTCATGCTGCACACCTCACTCAATCAGATGAGAGGCAGCATGGGCACATGCCAGCTATTGCACATTTAACAAAATTGCTCCAGAATTTAAGGAGGGGCCAAATTAAAAAAAAAGCCCAAAACAAAACAAACAAAAAAACCCCACAACAAAACAAAAAACCCCACATTTAATTAGATTTGGCATGATTCCCTTTTTTTACTTTTAAGAGACTAACTTACTAGACTTATTTTCTGCTTCAAAACGTCTTGATGAAACTAGCCTTTGGGTATGATTTTTCTTTAATAAATTGGAATGAATAAATACCTCCTATCTCCAGGAATGAGTGAAGCCAGTGGCATTAAAGAAACAGTACCCAGCACTATCCAGATCAGTTCACCAGCAATAATAGAAGCAGCACACATTCCCGTGAAGAATTGAGGCTTTCTTCTCATTTCCCATCCAAGCTCTAGCTTGTTCCTGAACTGTCATTCCAACTCCTAACCCAGGCATAGAAGAGCGTGTCACCCTCATATGGTCAGCTACTAGACAGAGATGTTTGCTTGCTGCTCTGCAGTACAGATGAAAGCACGAACCACACACAACATAAAATGTTGAAGCCAGGTAGCCTAAGCAACTATGTAATGGAGAATTCCAGTTCTCACTAGTGGTGCATGCTCTTGCACGGTGCAAAGCTCTTGCCCTCCATAAGACCTGAGCCAAAGCAAATCGGAACCAGTCAAAACGAACAACCAAGGAACGGACCTTTGAGACTAGCTTGGTTGTCATTAGTCTGCTGGCAAATTTAGAATGAATTGCTGAATTCAGTCCTGCTATCATTAGCAATATCAGCAAAAGGGCAAAGATTAAATAGATGAAATGAGAAATGAGATAATAAAGTGTTCTACTCTGTCCAAAGGAAGGCACAGAACTTCAGGGGACACTCCACAACTTTTCCAATTCTGGTAAAACACGAAGTTTTGTCCTCATATTTGTATGCACTGCAGTTGTGGCTATTACAGATCAGCCCTGGTAAGTCTTGGCCTCACTCAAAGACATTAAAGCCCCGTAATTCCTGTTTGTGGAACTGAGAATTTGCAACCTATTCAGGCTAGAGAAAAGGTCTAAGAGAGAGGGGGTTATCCCAATTTAAAAAGTGGAAACTGCCACATGCATTAACTAGTTTACTCAATGAAGCTCATGCACATAGTCTGAAGGACATCTACTGCTTAAACCACAGGCCTACTAGCTCTTAATCTTCTCTCTTGTAGAACATTCATCCCCCAGAAACAGTAACAATGCTGGGAAAAAGCATCAGAAAGTATATCTCCTGATCTAAATCTCCAACACACAAACTGACAAGGCAGATTTGCAAGAAGGTATTCAGAACCTTTATTGGTATAAATTCAGCAATCCTGCCACAGGACACTCACCACTGCAATATGTTCTGACAGACCACGCTGTCAATTGAAAGCAAAGCGTTCTCTGTACAGTTCTTGAAGAAATAATTTGGTTCCCAGGTGAAGACAATATTGTTAAATGTCTTTGAAGCTCTGAATACTAAACGGTCCTTTTTTTCCTGCCAGTACCTTTTGGATGCGTTTTATACATCACACAGATGAATGGGCAGGAAAGAACAGCCTTCTGGAAACTGAGTTTGGTCTTTGCCCAACACCATTATTCATTTCCATGTGGCAACAGAAGGAACTGCATGTTCTCCACTTGTACTTACAACATTAAAAGGAAAGGCCCTAAAGAGAAACGTCGAGGAGAAATTTTTACACATAGAACAGAAGCTATGAAGTTACTTCTTCTTCAGTTTCATTAAGCAGAAGAAAACTCAGCAATTACTTAGACTGAATCTAACCATCTTATTTAATAACCAGTCTCCAAACAGGCCAAGCCGCAGTGTCCTTCCATTAACGTCTACCTATATGAGGGCAGGATTAAGCAAGGTGGATCAACAAGACCCTAAAGGAAGGAGTTTGATGTCTGCTAAATCCGTTTGGCTGCTCCTACACAGGAGCAGAAGTTGGGCCCCTTCCTCCTACACACTCCTCTGCTTCATACTGGCAGATTCAAGGTAATCAGCCAGAGGGCTTTGTGCCCAGACGCAAAGTGCCCGGGAATCCTATCTCCATCTGTAATCCCTCCTGTGCCAACCTATGTCCTTCTGAAGCTCCTCCCTTCCCCCACGAGTGACTTTAGCCAGCTCTGCATGGCCACGGCCTCCAGGCATGGACACTGGTGTGGAGCACTACTGTACTGGCATCTCCCCTTTTTCACTGGGTTTTAAGGCTAATGCGTATCACGTGTTTCACAGAAGAGATGAAGACTACAAACACCACTGAGTCAGCTTCAGGTACCATTAGTTTCCAGACTTTGCCACCACTGAATAAACAGGAAGGGCAGGCACAGGATATAATTTTTAGCCTTTCCTGTGGCTGTCAGGAGTTCAGGCAACCCTTTTATTCATTATACACGTGGTGTTCCTGTATTCTGCTTGCTGCCTGGATCTGGCAAGAGCACATACTTCTCATTCAGCTCCATCCATTATTGCCAACCCAATGGAAAAACAGTTCAGATCCCTGCTCCAACACAGAATTCCCATGTGACCTTGACCAGGTCATGTCACATCAGTTCTTCACCTGGCAAACATCCACAAGCTCTTACTTCAAATAGAGTACTGGAAGGATAAAATACAATTCACTGGAACAAGTAACCAAACACTGGGATAATGATTAAGGATGGCCCTACATTTTCCACCTAATTGGTTGTGCATGAAATGCTTTACTACAGAGGTCACTAGATTCTGTCCTCCTATAGCCCCTGCAACCACCACTGTACCCAGACAGCTTGCATATAGTTGCGTTACATTCCAAGACACATCCACAAGTCTCTAGTTCAACCTGCGTGATGAGATATACTGGATGAAAAATAGGAGCAATGAATTTCAGGTTCAGCGGAGAAGCTCCCTGTATATTTATGAGCTTAAGTCCAACCTTTAAAAACCCTCTTTTCCCCAGTGAAGTTTCCTTCAACAGCAAGTCATGGATAAAACACAGAGAAGCTGCTAATAATAAAAAGGTCAGGCAGAAAGAATAGATTTGGATTTTTTTTTTTTCCACATCGCTACTAGCACAGTGAAATAGCAAGGAGCACCAATAATTTATTTACTGGTCTTCAGTACTTCACATCCTGCTGTTTTTCTACCCCCAAACAAGACCCTGTGGGTTTAATTAAGTTTTCAGAGGAGGTTTGGGAGATACGATTTCACTCAGTCTATGTCATTTATTCCATGTTTTCTACAGATGCATGGGGAAAAACCTACACGGCACAATAAATCAAACGTCACGCTGGCACATGGCAAAACTCCCTTGTTCTAATGCTCTAATACTGCAAGGGATGACCACAACTGAGGGAAGTCCAGAAAGCCTCTGCCTGTACAGTGCAAGGCAGCCCTCAAAACTTAGCATATCATGGACATAATTCTTCACCAAGAAATGGGAGGAAGATGTGAACGCGTCCCCTGACATAGCTTTCCTCCCTCCCTTGCAACATCCACGTGGCACTACCTTATCCCTGGATATCTATAACAAGGCTGGCATTTCCAGTCTCACATTTGAGACTCCCACAGGCAATAAACTAATGCTATGATCTGGACAAATCACCTAGGAGTAGGTCCAACGCAGTATTCAGACCTCTGAAGATGTAAATGGGCACCTGCAATTGGGAGTTCAGCACCTGCAAAATCAACCAACAAGCAGACTAGGATCTTGAGACAAGTTAACAGTTTTAAGTATTCGGCCCTTGGACTTTCCGCCTCAGTATATCACCTGCATTACAGGAAAAACATGAACATCTGACCTCTGAGGGACAGTGTGAAAGACTAGGGAAGTGCTCAGATACTGCAGGGGAATGCATATGTGCATCGGTACTTGCAGAGAAAGACATGCATGAAGATGTAAGTCTGCCTGGGCCCACTTTCTGGACCAGGACACAGAACAGGCCTGGTTTTTATGGCACATTTAGATTTCCAGAATTGATGTAACAAAAGGTATTGGGTGGAGGGGTTTTTTTCCCCCCTTCTGATGAAAACCTAGACTTGTTAATGATCCCCTTTCAAGTCAAGCAGCCAGTGTGCTCCTGTTTCATACAATGCCATGTTCATGTTGAACACAAAATACTCTGCAGCAAGATTAACCCATCTTTTGAAGGTCACTTCTGCCAGAATTAGTATTAACATAATCTAAACTTTCTACCTCCACTTTTTTTCCTGACACAGTGAACATGTTCTGTCCCCATGAACTGCATGCTAAAATACACCTTATGTCCCAGGATTTTGAGTTAATCTGTCACCTGAATTGTGTCTGTGCTAAGGCTCTACATTGCTGTTAGAAGACTCCAGGGCAGTACCAAGACTGTCTCTTGACTGTCTTCACTTGCATGCACATCAACTCTGCTGTCCCTCCAGAGGCATCTCCTCTACCCTGACTCATCTAACCTGTCTGTTGACTGAGAGGGGTTTGGGCCTAGAGCTTGGAGCCCTCAAGATCCTTCTGGGACAGATAACCATGGGAAAAAGTTGTTATTTTCAGTTAGAAAAGCTTGAATATGAGCCACTGCTCAGCTTGTCCTCCTAAGAGTCAATCACCAGCAGAGCATCTGAATTTTCAAGCAGTTTTGCTTTGGCGCTTTAGATGACCTCACGTGAGTGACCATTTCCTGCAGCTTTCTTAAATGAAGGGGTTTAACCCAACCTACCCAATACCTTAGTGGAATGCTACAAGAAGTAAGGGGTTCAGGAATCATGCTTTGAGGCAGATTAAGATCAATCGATATTTGAAGAACATGACTAGAGCTTCAGAACAATAACTGAAAATGGTTCCCAGCCCTAGGCCCTTTGTCTACTTCTATATGCAAAAAAAAAAAAAAAACCACAAAAACAAAAAAAAAAAACCCAACCCAAAAACAAAAATCTACTTAAGCTTGGAGGCCACTGTCAGTGTATTTTTCATTATTTTAAAAAATGACTGGGTTTATTTTCTCTCCCTGTTGTTTTTAAGCCAACATCTTAGAAGCCTGAAAGTGAAATATATTTCTTTATCAATTTCTTGGTTTTCTCCTCCTCTGCCACCCATGCACAGTGGTTTGCTTATTGAAGTTCATTCATGTGTAGGGGCTGCTGGCATTGATGTATTTTGTTAGCAGGGTGGAGGGTTTTTTCCCTTTTTTTTTTTTTTTTTTTTTTAAGATTAGACTGGCACATTAATTTAGGCTGGCAGAACAAGCAGATGAAGATGCTGTTAATTTTGCAAGCAGAAACAAGCAAGGACAGAAATGCTAGGCTCCCCATATCTAAGACATCGCACTAAGCTACCACACAGACAAGCTCAGGACTTCCAGACGGTAATTCTGAGCCAGTCTTATTCTGACTGTGTTGTGACTGAGGATCCATAGGTAAAAGGTTTCACTTGCTTTTAAAAGTACATTTTGTGGGGTTTTTTTTAAATTGTTTTTACTCTGACTCATGGAACAATTAGATTTTGAGATCATGTGCAGGGAGAGCGTTCTCCCCTGGTTCCATTCACAAGCATTCCTATAGTCTTGCTTGTTGTGCTTTCAACTTCCTTTTGAAAACCAAACCTTACAACATCACGCAACTTAATGTCCTTAAGGAAAAATAAGAAAGCTCTCTATAATGACATTATGGTATCTCTCAGACAGGGATGATGAGAATTATTCTGTGAGCATCCTTTCCAGCAAGAGAGACGGATGCCAGGCTTAATCAAATCAGTACAAACACCTTCCTCTCATCCATATCTGAAATTAAGGCAATCGCCAAAGAAACCAATTAAGGAAAAATTTTGATTGGCCACTTTACCTCCTTACCAAGCACCACACTTTAAAATTTGTTTAACAGGGGTCTTTCCCCTTGCAAACACAAGTTAAACCATTACTTACACAGGTGCAACTGTTTTTAGTCCTACATGAGTGTAAGAAACCAGAATCATTCTGCCATTTCCAAACGAAACTCTACTGTGAAACTTATTTATACAATCAACAACATGGCCCATCTGAAGGTGCCAGTTCCCCACCCGCTTTATAGCCATCTATATGAAGAGCAGATCAGGGAGTGAACTACAATTACTGCCATTTTGACCAGCTAGGCATGATCACTTGATCAGCAGCCCAACTGCTCTAAGAACAGAGAGAGAACAGATGGACAACATTTCAGCAGGCAGAAGGCAAACCATGCCATGGCATGCACGTGTATCACTTAAATGCTGTCCCTTAAAACTGTCTTCTCCTCTAGGGTCTAGACAATGCAGAAGGCTATGAATTCAACCCAGACACTCCAAACTCCTCACCAGGATCCTGAATTCCCAGAGGGAAACATTAATCCCGCATTATGGATTGTGAGGCTGCATTGCCCAGCTTTTCAACAGCCAAGGTCAGTAGGCATCCAAGTTTTAGTTGGTCAAACACACCTATTTTGCTAAAGCGTTCAGCTCATCCAGTGATTCTGCACTGTGCAACACCAAGCCAACAAGTCATCTGCCATATGACTGTCTTCTCTGCTGCTGTATCTCCCTTGCCAGGCTACCTAAAAAATAGCTTTAATTTGGGTTTTTTGAGGGTTTTTGCCTACTGCAGAGAGAGGGAAAGCTGTTCACAATTTAGACAGATGAGGTTCTGCTCCAGCAGCAGTCTGCTGGATTTATCATCCTCTGCCCACCCAGCTGGTAGAGAACTTCCAAACACAAATTTGAAGAAAGGAAAACTGCTCAGAGGATGAACCTCTCCCATTGGTGATAATCTTATCATATCATGTTTCTATCAGGCAGCATCTTCATAAGTATCAACAGTGCTAATGATGGGCTCTAACTGGAAAGTTAAGAGATAGGATTGATCTTGGTAAATGTCTCATGCACTTGGTCTTTATTGAGATTTATTTCAGAGTACCTCTATCTAATGCAGTTCTTTGCATGCTAGTCACTTGTAGGTAAAATATGGACACTTGCAGCAGTAGTAAGGAGCTCTCTGTTCCTCCAGGAGGCTGAATATACACCAATTCACCTGCTCCCCTTTCAACCATTTATCAGTTCATTAACACTACTTAGTGCTTCATTCAAAACTCTCTTCATACAATTGAAAAAAAAGAAAAACAAAAAAAGAAAAAAAAAAGAGTAGTGATTTGTTAATAAATGTTCCTGCACAAGCTTCTTTTCCCAGGAACACTAGCTGTAGTACAGGCACTTCAAGCACTGTCTACAGGCTCACCTACCACATGTAAATTAACTCTTGAATAGAACTAGCTCTGAGGTCCCCTTTCCAGGTAACAGCATCTTCTAAGTGTTTTGGCCAAGATGACTCACAGTATCACTTTGATAAAAGATACATCATCTCCCATCAGGTTACATCCTGCTTTTTACAGAGAAGAAATGTAATGATCTAATAGGCCTCTTCCCTCCCTAGCATTATTGAGTAGGATTTGAACAATGCAGACAAAAGTTAATTGTGGTCAGAATCAGTCTGATTACTTTCATTAGATGCAAGCTATTTGTAGTGAAGAGGGAGGCTTTGTCTTCACTTTTAAGAAGAGCAGCAATTTCTACCTGAAGGAACTAACACGCACCAGGTATCCTACAGCAGAGGCTTATGGCACTCCACTGTGCAATAGAGTCACCAAAGCAAAGCCAAGGAAAAGGTACAGGGTTGATCTTGGCCACTTTACCTCCTTACCGAGCACCACACTTTAAGATTTGTTTAACAGGGGTCTTTCCCCTTGCAAACACCTAGTCATGCTCCCCAGTGCACTGCAGAACCCAAGGGCTCCCTCTCACCCTGCTTCAGATGCAGGGCTGCTACCCAGCCCCCACCGTGGAAAAACCATGCAGTACCAGTAACTTTGAGCGAAAATCCATCTTTTAACTCCTGTATCTGTCACGGCTGTCTCTGCTAGCTCATACACATCTTTGCAAGAGCTTTAGCTTGTGCATGAAGCCATTTTGCAGCAGCCATTTGCATACAAATACAAGGTATACATTTCAGACTTCCCCTGAACACGCTTATATCCAGACAAGTTTGCATGTGTAAAATCTATCATCGCGTGGGAAAGGGGGAGCGTGCTCGAAATCTTGCACTCGAATGGAAGCTGCCTTGAAACAAGAGCTTGCTTAGACATATGCCGGTATTTCCACTGAACAATACTACTTCTACAACAATAAGGAAAACTCAGAAGAAATCTGAGAACACAGAGAGTTTCAGGCATTGCTTAAGGTCTCTTGTAATAGCACAGATTATTATCCCTCCATATTTGTTAGACGAGTTTGGGAGAAAGAGGAGAGATTGCTGAAAATTGGCTTTTAAATCTGGCTTCCCCTGAGAAAGATGGTCATGCTCTGAGGTTTGTGGTATTACTTGATAAGTGGTGATTAAAACAGTAATCCCAAATTGTAATCAAAAAGCAGTCAAGGCTCTGAAATTACTTTTCACTAAGCTTTTTCCCCTTTCAAAGACAGCCCTGTTTGGCAAAAGATAATAAAACCACAGATGCCGTTCCAATTTCATTTAGAAATATTTGATCCATTAATTTATAGTTTGGAAAGGTTTTTCCTCTTCTATTTGTCTTTAAATCCACATCAAAAGTGGGTCTATAGTCTAGGAGGATGGAGGAAATTCTTTTTGCTGTAGCTGTTTGCTCTGGAAGAATACCTGATATATTTATATGTCAGCACAGTATGAAGTAGTGAAAAGGTTTCCCCTTACCCAGTGAAGTGTTAGCTAAAATCAGCCTCAGCCATGCTTTCCCAGGCAATAAAATGTCAGGTTGGTCCATGTGATTGTTAGCAGCGTAAAGCCTCTCCCAACTGAAATGGTTTTGAGATTTCTGAGAAACAAAGCTCATGCTGACTTGATTTCACAAGCAGAGTTTACTGCTCTGACTTGAGGATGATCTCTGCAGGATCACTGGAGGAAGACACCATACAGAGTGGCTGTATTCAATGACTTCTACTTCAGCCCATTCAGCCAGAGCAACTGCTATGTGTTCTTGTTTCCCTTGTCAGATGAAAAGCACAGGCAATAGCTCATGACAGTTTGATTTTCCACATAGCAAATGGTCAAAGTAGCAATCAGTTTTTCAACAATGATGTTTCCAGAGGAAAAATTATTAGCAATAGGATGGTCCAACATACATGCTTTTTAAAATTTCAGAGAGGTGAGTGCAAAACTCTCATTAAGTTTGAAAATTTTCCCTAGTTCTGTGCAATGATTTGTGTTTTTTTCCACTTTATGCTGACTTTGCAAGAAAACAGAAATAAAATTCATCAAGATGTAAAAATCAATAATGATGCTGTGTAATAGAAAAACTGCAGAAGTTTATCAAGCTGAACTGCAAAATTCACAAAGGATAGCAGGTCATATCTGGCCACAGGAGGAACTCAAACCACTGTATATCACAGTCTAGCCCCACACCCAAGCCTTAGTCTTTATTAGCGACACAATAAGGACACTACACGGTGTTGCCTTTTCCCAGGCATGCTCTTATAGCTCTGGAACCACACTTACTTATTTTAGAGACAACTTGGAGATTCCCACTTAGTAAATGCTACTCAAAGCATACCCTGAAACATAGTCACACAACTCGCACCATTCCAGGTCTCGCATTTCCTCCAAAGATCAATTAAGTACTTTTCTAATTGTATTTCTCCACATCAGTAGCTTACAGTGTGGCATTTCCACACTGTACGTTTCCTAAGGCCAACTGCCTCAGAAAACAGGATCAGCTGCTCGAGACGTGGTGGAAACATAGATCAACCTGAGCCTGAGAGACTGCAAATAAAGTGGAAAGGCTTCGAGAGCACCAGTCTTTGGAATAACAGTGGAGAGAGAGACAGTAAAGTTTTCTGTGCATGTTGATTAACCAGTCAAACTTGTGAAACGGCCCACTACGGAAACTTATATATTCTTGATTTACAGAACTTGATGAAATCAAAGCTACAAGACGAACTTTTCAAAAACAAATTTTCTCAGTGAAAAATGTTTCCCTGCTGTTCCATTTAACAGCTGGGGAGTGAAGATGAAGACAAAGCCCATGTTTTATCCATGGATTAAATTAAGCCCTGGATTACAGACTGTAATTAGGCATAATTATTCCAAAAGTACAAAAACTTAAGGTTGCCCTCATGAAACAGAATTTGCCCCACAGAGTAGCATTAACATGATCAAAATGGTTATGTTCCACTAACGCACATTTTGGCATTCTATTTTCAGGCAGCTAAAAAAAATCTCCAATTTCTTGTGGAGGAACAAAAAATCCCAAGATACCTTTATATTTTATGTTAGTCTATAAAACTAGCAAAGTGTAAACTCTATAAAATTGCTTTTAATCTAGCACAAGTTTACTTTATACTGTGTGATACAATCATCTAAAACAAATGTTGTGGGTTAAATTTGGAAAACAGAAGATGAAACCTAAAAAACCCTCTCTTTCAATGTCTGGAGAACAAACCCCAGCTGCCCTTCATAATCAAAAGACTTGAAAACAACAGAATATGCTATTAGCAATGCTGGTCAGGTTGGCCTTTCTCTCCATAAAAGGAAAATTCCTACTATTCTTTGGTCACATGAGTGCTATTACTCATGTCAGTGGGGCAAACAAGATTTGACTTACAGAAAAATTCTGATATGCGGGATCTATGATAAATACAAATGCCTGTTTATCACTTTATCACTTAATCTTGTGATCTTAGACTTGTGTAATTCTATTGAAATAAATGTAATGCAAAAACAAAATAAGAAATGCATGAATTGGACTCTGTCAGAAATCATAAAAATAAGGACTGCATCAAGGAGGAGGGGATTTATTTTTGAGCACTGAGCTCATGTCCTTTAGAGACAAAAAAAATGTACTCCGGACGACAGATAAAAGCTGCTAAGCAGACATCGTGTGTGCTATGAGGACATGCAATTCCCTCTCGTGTCTAAAGGTGTCAGCTCCCAAAATATGGAAAATCACCATGGAGCAGCATCCTCAAAAAAACTTGTTACACCATGATTTACTAGACTAAAACGTAGGTTTTGCCTGCTCAGCTGCCTCAGGCTGCATGCAATAGCTGAGAGAGCCCACTTGTAGTGGTGGTCATGTACAAGCCGCCGTCAGCATAAACAGCACAGCATGTGTCACTCACAGCATACGTTTGTGTCATTTGGGCTATACTATAAACACACATGGGAGCACTTCTTAGAGATTTCATCCCCAGGAGCAACTGGCATATTGCAAAGCCAACCAGTGTTGTTCAGTATATCTGATGAACAAGCTGGGAAAGGCACCATCCGAGCTACAACAGTGCTATAACACATAACCTGGAACATTTAATCACACTGTTTGGACTATTGAAAAACAAGCGATTTTGAGAAGGGCACGACACACAAAATCACAGGATTTTTAAAAAGAAGTATGACAGAGGTCAAAATGTCAGTGAATTGTCTGTGATATAAAGTGAAAAAACTCAAAGGCAAAATTGACTCCATTGCATTTGTCTTTACCAATAGCAAGACGTATCTGACTCATCAGAAGATGATTTCATCCACCCTCTCCAGAAAGATGGACATGAACATATTCAGTACCCCTCAGGATGATTTGAGATGCTATGGGAACACCCAGAACCCCAGAGAGCAATGGGGACCCATTTTGCTAGGCAGCAAGGGACACTAGACTTCCTTTGGAAGTATATGAGTGATTAGAGACGGGAGAGCGAAAACCCAGTTCAGCATTAAGGTGAATGTAGTATTTATAGTAACAGTGGTTGCAGTACATCAGCTCCCTTACTGGTAAAGTGGAAGGGAACAGTGATTCAGAAATAGGAGAGGTGACAGCATGAGAAGGATATGATTATTACAGTGGAGGGGCTTGGTTTGATGGACTGGAGAAGAGGAAGCCCTCCTTAAAGTGTAAAGCCGTCAGAATAATAAAATAAGAAGATAACTCCATTCAAGACACAAACATGAATAAAAATGTCTCTAGGACAAAAAACAAGACCACAAAAGGCAGAATGAAACATGAGAATAGGGAATGCCTAGAGGAGAATGAAACTACACCTTAGACATACTGGATAGGAAAACGATAAACCAAAGGGGAGGCTGAAAAATGCACCACGGAACGCCATAAAACCTATAGCTCTCTCGACCCACATGGCGCTGACAAAGAGCATTCTCGGATTAACCTTCTTTTTGTTTCCGGGATTTTTTGGATTATTGCTTATATCGTTTTGTTTCCATTGCAATAAATATAACAATATACTAATAATTTCAATACACAATGAGCATTCCTGTCTGTCTTCTGTAAGAGACAGGCATCTCCAGATGTGGACAGAGACCATATGTACCCATATACCATAAACACACACACACATATATACACCATACACAAACTTGGGTAAAGGTTAGATTGTGTCATTAAACTGCATTTAGGATCCTTCATCACACATCGGGATCCTACTGCACTAGAGACTTACAAACACAAACCAAAGCAGGAGCTTCAAACGTAACAGAAGACGAACAAATGGTGGATCACAAGGAAGAAAGCAGGACATGTCTGGCTGACACAAAAAAAAAAAAAAAAAAAAAGTAATTTAAGTAAACATGCACTCTGGCTGTGGTCAATTTTTCTTGGCTTCACAGCAAAGGACAGTTTGAAAAGTATGATTTGAAAGAAACTAACAGTAAAGCTCTATGGACTTTTAGCAGAAAGCTTTCTAATTCATCTCAGAAATCACAGGTCCTACTTCCCTCCGTATATACTCCAGACTTGCTGTAACAGCAGCTCTGTATATATACATATATAAGGCAGAACACAGCTGTGTGTCCAGTTCTGCCTCTCTCTCTGTCAACAAGTGAATTGGGGTCACGATTTGCAAAAAGAGGAAATTCTCACTCTACATTCAAAGGTAAATAATGACTCTGACCTACTGTTCTGACCCAAGACAGTGCAGGGTGTCCCTTATCCATCACTTACTCTCGTAGCATATAAAGCAATACAATCCAGGCAGTAAATTAATCACTTTCTCTTTCTGCAGTGTACAGAATATGGACTGCTCTAGTGAGTGACTGCTTCTTTATAAGATAAGGTTAATCAATAAAGATAATTAGATACTTCTGGGTAATATGTCTATGTCACTGAAAAAAAAGCACATACAGTCCTGCCATCCCCTACTGAAATACAAACAAATACTGGAACAAATCCAACTCGTATAAAGATGATCTAACTGTATGGAATTTTAAAAAATCAGATTAAAAATATTGTATGGTTCACTCCACCCTGAACATTTCTGAATCTCAGAGGAAATCGCATGCTACCTCATCTCCCACAGTCTGAGTAGTCTGAGTCACAAGGTTAAACCTCTGTGTTCACCTGGAGCTGTCCTGATTTTACTGGATCTTTGAGCAATTTGTGGCAAGTGTCAGTTTGTCAAATCCCTCAAGCTGGCAGCTGGCAAAACTGGCTGAGATAAAACCCAGCTCTGTTTTGGGCACAAGGGTCCAGAGCACAAAAAGAGCGCCCATACAAGACTGGAGTCTTATTCACTATTTTTGGGCCCTCTCTACACAGCAATTACAAAACTGAGGTTGCCTCACCCCAACCCCATAACCTCTGCCTGCTCAGGCTTCCTTTGATGCAAAGGGAGATTTAAGCAGGGGGAGTTTGTCCAGAGGACAGACAAGTTCAAAGTTGCCCACATGGCTCTCTCAGAGAAGTCCTTTTTTCCAATTGCTTCTGTGGCACCTACAGCTTTTATTTTTAATTCCTGTGAGCCACACAGTTTGTCTCAGATCACTTCTCAGCTCTGAACAGGGAGGGCAAGATAAACCTCTCCAGCTAACAACGAGAAATCTATAGTGATGGACAACCGGCAGATCATCCAGCTAATCTCCACTTGTCCTACTTTAACTGAAGCTTTTCACAAACAAGTATTGATCCATTGTTCTACAGTCACAAATCTTCAAGTAATTCTCTGTGAAAAGAAGCGCTTCTTTTTGTGAGGGGAGGAGAAGTTTTCTTTTAACCAGAAGAGAGAGAGAAAAAAAAATCTTTCTGCAGCACCAGCAGCCGCACAGAAGCTTTGCTTCTGCCCACAGACCAAGAGCTCTCTCTCATGAAGTCATACAAGCGTATCTTTTGCTTCCACTTCCCTTAGTTTACGTTTTATCCCCAAATAGGATTGGGATACACCAAAGTTTTCGTATGGGCTCTGAACATCAATTTTACTTTTCTTACGGTTGTGCTATTGAGCGTATTCTGCTTTCCTTGTTCACACGGCACCTTTTCACTGGGACTGCACTATAAACCTTTCCTGACTTACTTTCACTTCTGTACAGTATTCCTCTTTCTTGCTTCAAAATGAAGGTAACAGACAGTGCTGTGACTCCATTTGAGTTGCCATCCTCTTATTTTTGCAGGTCCCAATATGCAGCCACATACAGCAGTAGCTAGTCAGAGTTCCAGGGATGATTTGTCATTGCCTAGAAAAATAACTAAGTCTAGATTTGCATAAATAAGAGATAGTATCAGCTTTAATGGAAGGGGGGAAAAAACAGCAAGAAAAAACAACCCAAACCAAGCAGAAGCCCTTCCCAGAGAAAGTTTTTACAGGGAACAACTACTTCACTTTTCCCTTTCACCATTTGAATGATAACACTGTTTCTTTTCTACCAGCACATCTCAGCATGTCCGCACTGATGCTATTTTCACAAAAGTGGTTGAATTCTAAAAAAAAACCCAAACCAAACCAAAACACCCAACCTGCTAAAAAATAACAAGTGTTGGGCTGGGGGTGGAGTTGCATAACATCGTGAGATGATGATCACAGCCCAATGGAAACACTTGGAGAACTGTAAGAACCAAAAGCCTGAAATGATGGGAAGAAAACAAGCACAACTGGGCCACCTTATGATGGAAACCACACTAAGATGCTCCATATCACTGTGCAGTCTCACCGATTTGCACCAGAGTCGTGCTCCGGTTCAATGGGAAAGGGGCTGAATAGTGCCTAGAGTTTATCATCACAAAACAGTATAAAACCTGGACAAAAAAACAAAGCAGGAAAAAAGGGAGGCGGGAGATGAGCCCAACCCCTCTTTTTTATTTTATTAACAAAAGAAAATTTTGGCTAAAAAAAAAAAAGGACACATTTCAATTTTCTTGCAGATCGCTTCAGAAATTATTCAGTATCTGGTCCCTACTAAGAGGAACTCAAAAGATCTCTGTTGCCTTTTGAAATTTAACTTGTGTTAGCAGGTGGATCTCTCACCAGAAATTACAAGTCTTCAAATAGGGGGTTTGGGTGAGACTCTATTACCTGCATTACAAAAAGGGAAAGCAGATGATCACCATCTGATGCTGAAGACAATGAATTAAGTATTTTTTCAGGTGAACATTTACAGTCCAGAAGACTAAGAAGGGAAATGCTCTGTTCCTGCCATTTTTAGTATTACCTTTTTTTGTTCTTATTCGACTCCAGATTCTGAGGTCTGAGACAATTTCACTACAATCAAAATGCCAGATCTACCAAAGATTATTCCATATCCTCATGTCACCCAGAAAAGTAGTTTAATTGTTTTCATTATCTTTGGAGTTTTATTATTCTAATTATCTGTGTGCTTTTATTATCCTAAATATTGATCTTTCCTTCTAATTAAGCCTATAATTAAGATAGGAAGATGTTGAGTCTGTCCGTAACAAATGGCAACCAACAGAGTATAAAGCAAACTAACACCCTTGGTGCCATGGAGGAAGATGGAAGCAAACATCTGGAAAACTTCTAAACCTCTGAATTTTATCTTTAGAATGTGAGAATCTGAATTTTATGTTAGTTGCAGTTTCCACATACAACCAAGGACCAATCCATTGCCAGCTTACTGACACAGACAGCTGGACTCCAAGGGCTTTGAAGGGAAGAGACTTTTCATTCCATACTTGAGCTGAACTTCACACAATGCTCCCCTGGCCCAGGACTACCGTGTGCGTCACTGCAATGCAAAGGATCAGCAAACAAATTATTCTCTTCTGCGTCTCGTTGATTCTTCTGCTTCAGTGCTGAAGAAGTTATCATGGCATATCATATTTCATTCAGAAAATCTATTTTGCATGGTTTCTTCTACAATTTGCATGTGCTTTGTTTGCTTTTCACAGCATCTCACATGTAGCGGGCATTTGTAGTAAAGTAAGAACAAACACAGTAACAAATAACATTCAATGACATGCAGTACAGCTGTCTTTCTGTTCAAATTTGATCTTGTTCCCACTGAACCAAGACTTTGATGCTAGACAGCAGTGGAAGTAATGCTGAACTCACATCATTAATGTATTTTGTAAACCTTTCAAAAAAAAAAAAAGTAACATATAAACATAGACTATTAACAATTCTGTAGCAAATACATGATTAGCTCTTTATGATGTATGATAATATTTTCCTCTTGTGTTTTCTTCACAAAAAGACCCCTGTTAGATATTTATGCAATAAAATAGATGAAGGTGGTGATGCTACAGAGCAAACAATTAGGCTTTCTTAACAAATTCCTCCAGCCAGTAAATTAAATCACATGTTCCTGAATTTTGAAATCTTTCTCCTCTAATTATTTGAAGTTATATTCCAGGATGGCATCTGGCTTTTGGTGTATTGTTTTGAGTGGAATTACGTAGACAAAACTAAAAACAAAATTCAGGATAATGATCCTTATCCTAGAGTGGGTATAGGAATACTGAAAACAGTTCAAACCAACATACAGGCTCCTGTGTCTCGTCTTCTAATGTACATTTGTGATTTTGGACAAAGACGTGTAGGCCTTTAGCAGAAATAAAAGTCCTATTCAAGTATTTTCCATCCCGGGGTGGGTGGAACAAAAGATGGACCTTTTGCAGTTGTCTGAGCGAGCAGTGGTAGAGTGAGACATTGCACGAAATGAAGCAAATCCATCCTTACAGACAGCAGAAACTGGTAATTATTTTTACTCTTCAGGTTCTCTGATTAGCAAGAAGCAGCACTGCTACAACTGCTGCAGCAGGACAACCTTTGCTGGCTTCCATAGGGGATCTTCAGAACCGCATTATTGCTTCTAGAGCAGGATACGCTACAAAGTCCTATTAATAACACAGTATATAAAAATTCTGACAGTCCCAACGGCTTTATTTGTAAAGTATGCAACACCCCTTAGTCAGAGATGGAGAAGCATCCAGTATCAAGCTGAGTTCTGCTAACAAAACATTATCATGATACCTGAAGAAGTACAAATGGTCATTTAATTCCTGAGGAGGTATATTCCAAGCATCTCTGCAAGAGCTAAAGGAATTTCTGACTTTAATTCTAGGGCGTATCTCAGAGAATGGCAGCCTGGCCAGACACTACCACTTTGCATCTTCCAGTTCACATTCAGATTCAGCTGACTGCACACAAATTGTATACTGGAAAATTCAAAGGAGCCTTCTGCATTGTAACTGCTTTATCACCTGCTCGAGTGCCCATCTGACATGACTGTCAATTCGTTTTTAAGCTTGAATCTTAAAAGCAGATGCACAGCTTCAAAACCTCCTGGTCTATCACATATAGAGATGCCACCTGATTTGTTACTGCTCCAGCATGACCAAGTCACTCAGCTCTTTCCTTCAAGGTCTACTGAATGCCAAGACAAAATGAACTTGGTGACAGAGGAGGGAGGAAGTTCAGATTTGCTTTTCATTCTGCCATAACTAAGAGGATGAATAGGCAATAGATGCTTATTCTTAAGTACCACATAATATTAAGAAGAATAAGAAATGCATCTAAAAGACAAGCATAGCTGAACAGATGAATCACTCGCGCAGTAACCAGCATGTTCCTTTATTTTTCATTAAGAAGCCTGAAGTGTCTACTCTCTCCTAAGGCCATCTGTGCACAGCCGACGGTTCTCCAGGAACAAGAAGAGCATGTTTATTTGCCACCCTGGTTTCTTTCTTCAGTTTTGCTCTGCATCAGAATTGGACAGGTAAATGAAAGTAGCCTGCTGAAACGTTCTACCCGTTCAGACACATAAAGCACTCAAGTTTTAGATTGGCCCTGGATTATGCAGCCAGAATGTGCACATGTAAAAGTTCAGGCGCAGGTTTTCGTGAACAATGAATTGGAGAAACATGATTGAGACATGAAGCAACTACTATAACTGAAAGAGAAAAATCCTGTAGATCAGGGTCTCAAGAAAAAAAAAAAAAACATCCTATAGGATGCTTTAAAACTTGATGTTTAGCTACCCACTAGATTAAGAAAGATGGTACAATCATTTCCATGGCTTCTATTCTACAACCAGGTCCAGCCACAAAGCAAAACTGTGCAAAGCATATTTCTCACAGTATTTCTAGACTTGGTGTGCCCATCGTCACTAAAAAGCCAGCAAGAACGACTTAAAAGAACTCTCTCATAGCAAAAAAAAGGAAGGTCTTGTACAGAAGATCCTAAATCAAAATCCTGGATATCACAAGTCAATTAGCAGCTTCAGCATGTGATAATTATGATATTAGCCTTCTCCCTGCATCATGCTTCCTCAGTCACGCATAGGTAATGCTCACTTCACCTCGTTTATCAGGACTAAGCTTTTCCAGACAGTGACCATGCTACTAAACGACCCTGTGGCTCCCACAACATGAATGAAAGTCTACGTTTGTTACTGTATGAGAAACAAGAGGAAATAAAAAATGATCATGAGGGGACATCAGGCAAAAGAACACTATTCAGATATTTTAAGGCCATCACCTTAAATCTATAATAGCTTTCATATAGATCTTTATATTGGCAAATCTTTACTCTGGATAAAGATACCAAGATTGGAGTAATATATTTAGACCCCTCTATACCTGGTTATGGTCTGTGTCAAGTTCCACATCTTTGACAGAACATGTACAAGCCTCTGAAAATAATCCAGTGTAGATAAGAGCATTTGTCAACAGCCTTAAGCCATTCATATGAGCAAATGGCCATAACCTGACAAGGCTTCCCAGATAGTGAAATGAAGTCTTAATAACAAACCTAAGATGTAAGTCCTCTGATAAACCAAAGGATAACAAAAGCCACACTGCTGCTGTCAAAACAGCATTGCTCTGAGAAACCTCCAAGTGCTAAAACATGAGTCACGTCAACTTCCCACTTGCAGAAGGTATCCTGGGTGATTCAGAATCCGCTAAGATTACAAATCACCCTTCAGACGAGGCGCTGTGGGTGCTTCAGGAAAGGTATTCAAAGGAAACTCTGTATCTACAGGCCTAGAAGGTATTTTCTTCTCTTTTAGTGTTATTAATACACAGAGTTCAGACCAGATTAAAATATCTACTCTGCACAGGCAAGGGTCTTTTGTTTTACCGAATTGCTCCTATGCTGCACTAAGAACTTGTATTTGCCCAAAGTTTATATTTTAGAAAGGCATCTGGCTGCACCCAAAGACCGCCAGCGATGGGGAAGCCACCATTTCCTTGTGGACCTTGTGAAACCCTGGGTCTTTGCTTTGTGCAGTCAACCTCAGTGGTAATGCTGCCTTGGGATATATTATGTAATTAAAGAGATGAACCCACATTTAATTTTGTCCACTGAACACACGGGGCCCTTTTCAATGCTCTCAGATGCGTACATCACCCTGGGGGACTGCAATACCCTGTCTGTACTGCTCCAGTTCCACTATTTTTGCCACTAAAGGAGCCATTCTGATACCAAAGGTAAGTCCATGAAGGTTAGATCATGCCAATATAAAGCACACAACATAGTATCCTTTTACTCAGATTACTCCTCTAACATGCTGAAAAAGGAAACTCTTACTGAGAAGAGTGGATACTAATCAGCACAGAGCTTGCTGATGACAAGAAATTGGCAGTTGGTTAGCCTGGTCACCCAAAGACATATCAAAGTCTCAACAAGGAAATCTAATTGTAGTATGATTAATGCCAGTCATTTGCTCTTTGACAATCCCCCCTCCCCATGCTTCCAAGGATGGCGGTTTTCCACCCTGGCATCTATAATATAGTTAATGCTGTGTGGCTAAAAGGCAGAAGCAGAAATGAAAGAATGCGTGCATAATGCCAGATGGAAAAAGAAGAATGCAGCGTATAAGTTGCCTATGAATTGAAGATGATTATAGGCAGCGCAATTAGCAATCTGTGTATCTGCCTTACTACGACTCCCCAGGTCAGAACACACTCATATTGTTGCAGTGTTGAAGAAAGCATTTCTTTGCTATTGCAAGAGGATATGAAGCAAAAAACCTCCAAATAATCCAACCCTGAAAACATGTATCGATTAGTGGCAAACAGAAGAGGACCCCACTACAGTGTTGATGTTACTACAGTGAAGACCACAGCAAGAAACCTGCCCTACATTCAGTAGAAATACTTTTTCCTTTCAAACGTAAGAGTGCATGAACGCTACGCTCAGCTGCAGTGAAAAGATTCCTTTAATTCAAACTGAAGTCAAGGAGTTATAACACTGCACATTTTTTCACATTTTTGCTCAGTTAGGTGCACTTCCATCATTTCACTTGTGCCCAATAGCTGCTCTCTCTGCAAACAGCCCTACAGAGATCAACAGGCAGAATTCTCACCTTTACTGAGCAAGAATACATGCAGATAGCCGAAAAAGAGAGATGGGAGGATTTGGTTCTTCAGGACTGATGCACCAAATTGATTTTCACACCACTCTGACAACATTAGCTTGGGCCTGACTTCTCATGAAGGCCTTGGTCCAGCAAGTCCATGACCAAAAGCTGAAGTAATGATGGGATTATTGACACCTCTGAAGTAAGGCAAGTGCTTTTCTGAACTGGCAAAAACACCAAAAAAAAAAGAATCCCAAAAAACCACACAGAGGCAGCTGGGACAGGAGAGGTGATGAAATCCTCTGCATTACCTTCAGCACCTTCTGTTTTCAATCTTTGGGTTTTAAATGCACAAAAATCTCAGAAGAATGCTACTCATTTTCTGTATCTGTTCTTTCTGAATGTGGCTGCGTGTTTCTTTTTTTAAAACAATTTAATATATTCTTAACATGAAACATTTAATGTCTGTTGCACAAATGTGTAATAAAATTCAGCCCTGTGGCTCTTTTACTGTCAAGCTAAATAGGATCCATTTGAAATAAACGCGCAGCTTTAAAATTTCTTCATCTGAATGTTCCTGTCTTTGAAGGGAGCAATTCTCTTCTCCCATCCCCTACAGAACAACAGGGATTGAGAGGAGCAGTAGGAGGGAATATTTCAGCTTTGGTTTTGTTTTGCCAACCCAGGGTTTTGGATGGCAGAGCTGTACCCTACTGCATTGAAGAAAATGAATCCTTCCTTAGAGGCATTGATTTTAGCAGGTATTAGAAGTATACACAAATAGAAGAAGAAAAGCAGCCCCAGACATTTTCAAAGGAAGAAAACCAAAGGGATTGAGATATGGTAAAGGGATAACTACTGCTCAGAGAAGTCTTTTCCTAACCTAGATCTCACGTTACTCAGGGCCAGTTTAGTACCATACACGAACATAAAGGAAATATTAGTGGTTGAAGGGGGTCCCCTACACTACCACTGAGAACCCAGCTGTCTTTTACCCCAGAGAAGCAGCCTTTTGGTGGACAAGCCATGTTTCCACGGTCGTGGAACGGAGGTGCATCTGAAGCACTGAAGGCTGAAGGCTGCCTGGCTTTACTCTCTACACTTCACCATTGATGACTTCAGATTAAGCTCTAGACTGATCCCCATAGAGCGAACACCCCTTAGCAGTTGAAGCATGTCTTCCAATTCAGTTCTGTGTGAATTAAAGCACAGTATGTAGGAATGATTGGGAGATTTACTTCAAAAGTATGTTCCTGATCCAACCTAAAACAGGAGTGTAGATGCAGCCATAAACACCCAAGAATATCAGGCCAAACACTGTGTTGCAATCACTTATTTTCCTGTCAAACATAAAAGAGTTGCAATTCTTACTAGCTCCAAAGCTAAGCAAGTTTTGTTAACATTAATGTAGTGTTCAGACAGGAGTCAACAAATTATTTTATTATTATACATAATGTTTCAAACTGTTTTCCTAACACATGAGTTAGGCTTTAGTCTTCGAAGAGAGCTGTTACTAAGTTTTGTTCAGCAGTCACCCCTGGAGAAAATCAGTGGCGGTTAGCGGAGTTTGCTTTCTGGGGATTTTTTCCTACCCTCTCTAAATCTGTAAGCAATTTTTAGGGTAGGGAATCTTCTCAGGAAAGTGCCATTAGCTTTCAGGGTGGCATTTCTGGAAGGCAGAATGATCAGAGTACTTGCTTTGTGATGGCCTCTGTTCCAGCACTGGCATAGGTATGTAAATAAAGAGAGATGTATTTAATATACTGATTTCGCTGTTGTCTCCTCCACAGGGAAGCTGATCTGCAAATCTCAGGTTTCTTTAACATGCAGCAGCTGCACTACACAATGTCCACAAGAGAGACCTCTACTCTCTGAAAAGTCAAGCGTCTTTTTACTTTGAAAGAGAAAAATATCTTATTATAAAAGCACATGCTGCAAGTAATATTGGATTTAACAGATTTTGTTATTAAGTATGTACATGCAGCTTTGCAGGCAGACAACAGACTAATGTGACTTAAATGGTACACTTAAAGAGAGGATACAGCCTTCAATGTGTAGCTAGGGAGTTTTAAAAACAAAGAGGGAGAGAGAAGCATGTCATCCACACAAGAACTTCCGTCTCACTCTTACACACTGAGCGTGCAAACAAAGCTTACACCTAACTGATTTTAGAACTGTATTGAGTAAAATTAGACAAAACTACAACCAGAATAAACATTTCTTTTAAATGAATCATGATATAAAAGCACTAATTTATGTTTCTAATTAATTTTCTAAAACAAATTATAATCACTTTTCTAATAATTCGCATTTCTGGTTTGCAAGCACATATTAGCCACTTCATTCTTATCCAGCATGAGAATAAAAGCTGAGAGTAGAAAATAAGTCAATAAAACCAAAAAGCCCTCAACGCTGCAAAATACAGAATGAAAAGGACAATGGTAACTTCCAGTGATGTGTAAAGCCCTATGGGGCTTTTGAGTTTTAATTGGTTTCTACAATACCAGCTATCATCAATTACGTAATGCCTCGCATCCTTCTTTTATCTGTTTCCTGTATTCCTTTTATCATTCCTGCAAACTGAGGCTATTTCTGAGCTCTTAGCAACAGGTTTGTGTTCCATCTCTCCTTGTGAGGACATAATGTGAACCCCCCTCACACTGGCAGAGTCCTGATGCATAGACTGCTGTGGAAACGGTCATTGCTCAGATGAGAAATAAAAAGCTAACATCATAAATACATGTTATTAATCTAAGGTACCTCAGGAATGTGCTTCAGTGCTGGTAAATTGTGGGAAGGTGTAAAACTCTGGGCAAAACCATTCTGTGGAGCAACACGGCTGTTT
Source organism: Fulmarus glacialis (assembly GCF_000690835.1). Lineage (NCBI taxonomy): Eukaryota > Metazoa > Chordata > Aves > Procellariiformes > Procellariidae > Fulmarus > Fulmarus glacialis. The sequence continues at coordinate 48,605 of NW_009195829.1, read as the reverse complement.
CAATGGAAAATTTTTCACAACCCCTCCCTCCTCGGTCACACGCATATCGAACGGACCCAGAATACTACGCAGTGCTCTTTATCTGTGTTTCTGTAGCATCAGGTGCCTCAGCTGAAGCATTGGTAAAATACATAGTTATTGTACAAACAGAGAGGAAGTTAAGCCCTCTCTAAAGCACTTAAAGACAGGTCCAACTCTGTACTACTAGCGTGGTATCAAAACACAAAGGCTGATCGGGTATAAAGTCTCAATAACGTATGACCCCACCTTTCATCTCTGCAATGACACTCTGCGAAAGCCACATAAGCCCACAGTCATTCAGCTGACTGGAGAGGAGTTATCTTTCAGCACATCCAGTATCAGAATGAGGTTTTCTCATTCCTTGTCTTAGGCATCACTGCACAATAATTCCTTCAATACCAGTATTTTAAAATGTCTCACTTTTTTCAGCCAGTAGGTTGTACTGGTAACCTTCGGTAGAGTTCAGCTGTGACCAATACAGAAATACAAAAACAGTTCTTGCAACAAGTCCGCAATGCTGCATTTTACATTAACAAAAGTCATATTCATTGAGAGACTGTATGGTCTAAAAGATCCAGCACACCACAGCTATTCCAGACACCTTATTTCATCCCCTTCTGGCTCTTTTCCCAGTACATAAGATTCTTGAGCAAGACATTTGCCATCTGAGCATTTGACAGCCGTCACAGAGCACGGTCCACGGTGTTTCCTTTGCCCTTTATGACAGTGATGTGCTTTAAGTGCTCACACTGTTCAGCACAACCTGATCTCTTTACACGTAGGCATTTTGAAACTGCTCAAGCTCCAAAGTTGTCAGATGTATCTGTATGCAACCAAATGTCGCAATCACCATGCCCTGTTAATTTAAGGCCTTAGGTGGAAGGGTACCATTACATAATCCTTCTTGCTTAGTGATTTACAAAGTCTAATGCAGAATAACATCAAACTTCAATGTCTGTCCCTAAAATTCCCTCTACTTTTTATTCTGCTGCTTTTCTATCCACACTTTTTTTTTTTTTTCAAATAGGAAAGTGTTTAAATAGCTTTTTCACGTATTGATTAGGCCAGTACTCAAAGAAGGGAGGTGATTGATGAATATACCTGTTCATTTAAAGTAGGTCTGAGGCAGCAGTGAAATTAGTTGCTGACTTAAGTAATTTAGTCACAAAATTATGCTCATGTAAGTAGCAAATAGAGTATTTCTGCTGTGCAGTCAGAAAGTCAACTTTTGATGCTCACAACAAAAAAGAAGAAATTCTGCGTGTGACTTCTTTACAGCAACTTGGACAGATCAGTGACTATCTGGTGGATTTATGCAGGAAACCCATAGAGTTAAGGGTTGAAAAAACACTGCTTTTTAGCCAGTGATAAATCATCCCATGTAGAATTTGTGAAGCTGTTATGTACTGACTGAGGAAATTACACTTTCTCCTTTCCAAGTACACATCGATACTAGAAAGAATTACAGTGCTATATACACATAGTGAAACCTGTTCCGAGCACCCTGACACATTGATAAGACAGAAGCTGCCTTTGAAGGACTTAAAAAAAATCTCTGCCTTGATTGTGCTGGGTTTCTAATGGAAGTACAGCAGAAATGCTTTCATGGTTTGGTAAGAGCTTTAGGCAGGCAGCTGCCTAAACCAATTCAGATGTCTCAAAAGGACATAAAGGTAGGCATGCTGCTTGACTCCATAGAAAGGAAGGCTGGCCCCATGTTTACAGAGCCCTCTTCCTGTCTATAGGGCAACTGGGCCCCTAAGGTGAAATATTCTGCATTTATGGGACAGGCATGCCACACTGCTGAGGATGTGAGCGCACTTTTTGGTAGTCCATACAGAACAGCTCTGTATCTGTACCACATTTGTACTACTGCAGCACCGACACACCTTTGTCAAGTATCATTAGGCTAGATTCTATATGAATAGAGTGAAACTCTGCCTGCATCCCACAGAGACCAGCGGTCAGAGGGGCAGGTTCACCAGGAGCTCAGTGACACAGCAGCAACTCCTTTTCTCCACTCTCACCACTGCTCCGCATGAGCCAGATGCGGCAGCGGCCACCATCTCCTCTGCTCCTCCTTCACAGTGCACACCCTGCCACCATTGTTCTCTGGATTTTATACGGCTGATTTAAACCAGCAAAAGCCTTAGTATAGACGCAGTTACAGCAGCAAAAAAGCTTTTATTAGTGCCCTCTATTTTGTTGGAGGAACCGGAGCTAGCTTCATGTCTACTGAGAAGTTTACCAATGCATTTTAAAACCTATTATTGGAGAAGTTTTTTGTGTCAATGAGGCACTTCGGCTCCTATATCTTGTACCAGTTTTTAAGGACAGCCATACCAGCAAAGACTTTCTGGCACACTGAGACACCAAAACACAAGTGCACAGACCACAAGCACACTGAAAAGCACAAGGAAGCCCAAGTCAGCATAGTACTGTCGTGCATAGTGCTCTCAAAAATGTTTTACAAACATTTCCAATTCCCCTTGCAATGAGGATAAACCAGCCACCTTTTCTGCACGCAACACAGCCATTGCATTGCAAAGGCAGTATTCGCAGCCTCCTGAGCACCCTCAGGTCTGGTGCTAAGGCCCGGGGGGAATCCAGAAGCCCTTCCTGAGAGCCAGGGCTTGCTCAGCTCCTGGCTGCCCAGAGCCTGCATATCCCTCTTATGAGCTTGTCAGCAGGCAGAGCGCATTTTAGTAAAGGCAACTGGTAGGTCTATAATAATAAATCTTAGCAGAATTAGGTAAACAAAAGGGAAGTGTAATTGCTGAGCTTCTCAGCAAGTTTTTGGAACATTTCATTTAAGCAGGATGGCTGGCCAAGTTTTCTTTAGGTAGCTATAAATACAAGAATTGAATATAATTATGAAAGAATATTTAGGCAAACTGTTACAGCAGAAACCTGGTGATGGAGTGGGTCTCACCTATCAGCTCTAGGTACTTCAATTCTAAGTCTTACTAAGTTACTGTTAACGCAGAAGAAAGTGGCAAGTACAACAGCATAAAGACAAACAAATAGCAGGTATACCCTCACCGCAAAAGGTGGCTGAAGTGATCAGTGCCTTACCTGGCCTAATCCATGTTACAGTTACAGCAGCACCCACTGCAAAGCTGCATTCCGTGTCACCAGGGTGCACCTTCCAGATCCTGCAGTCTCATCACTCAGTGACTGGGCAGAGCCGGCCAGAAAGTTGTTCCGTCATGAGAAATTCTGAAAAAATCTGAAAGAGAAGACAACCCACTGTTGTTCAAATTCAAAGTTATTACTACATTTTCAGGAAAACAAAGAACAAATCAAGAACAAATTCATTTTTGAACCTCACCAGCAGGTCCATTCCCACCAAACACATAGACATCTGGTGAAATCAAAGGCAAAGGAGGCATTGCAGAGGAATGACTATCTCAGTCCAAATTCTGGCAGCTCTGGGCAAGCATTTCAGCTACTGCTCAGCCCGTAGGATTGGAAAAGTGCTGCCCCGAGAGCCTTACTGCTCCTACGCACCAAGCGTTACTCAGGGGTAGCTGGCACCAGCCACTGCCGGAGAGAAGACAAGATGGGACCAGGGCTGTGACCCAAGAGAGCAGCTTTTACGTTCTCAACAAGCTAATATGCGTTATAGGAATGCAATAAACAATGATTACAACCTGCATACTACTTCTCTGTTTTCGTATCACTTCATATTTGGGGTCCCTTTCCTCCAAGCAAGTGGTCTGGCACGCATCCAGAATAAATATTTAAAACATCAATGCAAAGACAACCTCCCTCTTTTTTCTTTGCCCATCTCTTTGTCTTTCAGCACTGCTAACAGGTCTGCTGTTTACAGAGCGGTGACAAAGCCTGATTAGGGATGCATCTTTAAAAGAAAAGATGTGGGGAAAGGAAGGAGAAGATATCCTTGAGATCAAATGATTCCCCAAAATGTTTGATCCCTCAGATCATTCCTCCCACTGTGCGTGCGTATGTGTGCATTGCACCAGTTTACTGGCAGGTACCACAGTCCTTAGAATTCCTGATCACAGTCACAGTAGAATCATAGCAAAAAGGAACAAACATTGTCCATTAAAAGACAGCCTTGAGTTGTTTTTTGCTTTAGGCTGATACTTTGGTGTTCATTCAAACCACTGAAGTCTCTTATCAGGGACAGCACAGCATAGAACTTGAAATGGAAAAACACAGGCAATCTGAGTTTCCTTAGAAAATATTGGAAGGCAAACTTTGAAATGTCTTAATTTTAAACTTCTTTCTCTTCACATCTCTCCTTAAAAGCAAAGTGATGACAGTAAAGCCACCAAAAAAAAAAAAACCAAAAAACCCCAAAAACCCAGAAAGGAAAAGAAACTAAAAAAAGGGGAGGCAGAAGAAAAGAAAAACCTGGGAAGAAAAGATTACTTCTCTAGGGTTTCTATTCTGCTTTTTCATATATATCATCTTTCTAACCACAAAACAGGAAAATGATCTTCTATTAATCACATTATGTTTAACCATCCATTAAAAAGTATTTTAATATTACCGGTCTCACAAAACAGAAAAATCTCAGACAGCCATCTCATTTTCCTGATGCACCCACCTTCCTTCGTGAAATAAAGTTTGTATCAAAGGAAATCTAGGAATAAATGAGGGTCTGTATCATCCTACTACCAAACTTTGACAATTTGGATTTGCTAATGATGGGAATGTAATAGTAGAACTAAAATTTCCACCAGAGCACACTGGGTTTTTTCCTTTCTCGCTATTTGTACAGGGTCAGCAGCCCACGGCAAGAAGCAGAGCCCATGATGAGTGCAATGTCACAGCCGGGTACCTCACCCAGGGCTGGGGGTCCCTTTCTTGGTCTGCTTGTCAATCTTGAAGTTGTCCTTGCCTGATCTGCGACTGTAGAGTACTGAAACCCACTTCCCTTATCACATGTTGTGTGATTTCTAGATGCAAAGCTGCCTAAAACAGTGCTATGAAGTAAGTGCTCTCATTCACTTGCTCGTTATCTAACAGACCTGGTGTCATACCACACCTTAGCATTTGACTAATTCGACAGACTCTAAGAGATGGAGAAATTCAAGTCTCCCTCATTATGTAACAGGACTTGAGGTGTAAAAATCATTGGAGCAACCTGCCAAAAGAATCTCATCTTTTAAACTCTTATTTTGAACCCATTTGGGTTTTCAGGTAACCAAGAAACTCATTTTTATTCGTAGGCAATTTGTTTTACAGCTGCCTGTAATCTCCCAACTTCCAGACTGAAAATCATTTAAAAACAAATGAGCTTCCCTGCAGATAAAATTCAAAATCTCTCTGAGCTTTCAAGATAATAAAACTAAAAGGCAATGTTAAGTTGAAAGGGGAGATGAAAAACAGAGGAAACTAGAAAGTCCCATAAAGTTCAGAACTTAACCTTAAGGCCTGAAGAAATGGGCAGAGAGTAAATTCTTCATTTCCATATGCCATTTTATGGAATTGGGATGAGAGCAGCAGCGGAGCACATTATCTAGATCTTGTTAGCACTGTTCATATTCTCATGTGTTTTTGTATGTGTGTGTTTGTACTCCAGCTGGGCCTAGTGCCATCACATATTACATATTCACAGCTTCAGACTTTACAGCCAAGATTTTCAAAAAGCTCTAGTAGCTTGAGGTGCCTCCAACACTGAAACATGCTAAGGCGAGCAGCTTGGCAGCACTTTCAGTAAAGGAGGCCTTTTTAAGGTTTCTCAGACTGGATGCTCAAATAGGCTGGTACCGTACCCCATAATCATCAATTTGTGACAAAACCTGGCAGTAGCATGAGGCACATTTCCATATATATAAACTGCTGATGGAGTTGGTAGGCGGTTTTGGTTGGACGTTTCAATAATATCTGACATCAAATATAGGATAATTCTAAATGCACCTCTTTTCTCCAGTACTTTAGCATTTTAATGAACTGCATCAAAACGCTTTGCAGGAACACTCCGCATTCTGTGGCCTGTCACCTGTGAAATGCATCTCACTTGTTGGTTGGTAGCACTAACCCCACGGTGCCCCACGACAGTGGCTCCTCTGTAATGGACTGCAGAAGCACGGCCTGTGGGTATCAATGGTATAGCACAGTTTCCACTCTGACTTCTACGGGAATCAGCCCATGTGAACTAGTGCAGAGATATGATACAAGAAACTAGACATAGACCCAGCGCAGGATCAAACTCCCCTCCTGACAAGCAATGGGATCTTTACGACCGAACACGGAACCACGTTCTTTGGTCTGTCTCTGCAGAATTTACCACTCACATCTTTGTTTCAGTTCACACAAATACTTAAAGCCCACTTTGACAACACAAGGCAACTGCATGTCTTTTTGTCTAATGCCAAGCATTAACATAAATAAATTATCCAATTTTTCTACAATTTTTACAGATTCTTACGACTTGCAAAAATCTTCCCGTGTATACATGATAATTGCAATTATACTCAGCATAAGATTTTGTCACTTTTAGTTTCCCTCCTAACTTGAAAAAGTGCCTTGAAAACAATTAAAGTGCAAACATTCTTAATCGTTTCCCTACTTCCATGAAAATTCAGCAGTACAACCTCATCCTCACAACACTCTTCACATCTTCCTTCCTCAAAAATTGGTCTGCCACATATATGCTGCAAATGTCCCTCTCCATGGCAGTTCAGTTGCACTGGTCATTGTACCACGGAGGGAACTGTGCACCGGTGGCTGTGGGGAAACCGCTCACTCTCTTTTACTCTACAACCTCCGACAGCCTTAGCACATTAAAAAAAAAAGACTTATGTCATCTTTTCTGATGAATATGCTGGGTAACAAGCTGCCACTGCTGTGAAAAAAAAAAAGCTACTTTATTGGAGAAACAGAAGGTGCCTTTAACATAACAAACAGGGAGGACAGGACAGAGGAAGACTGTTAAGCGAGGAAATGAAAACGGCTTGCCCAAGAAGAAGTTACACCTCTCAGCACATTTTGTAAGGCTTCGCATATACGCAAATGTCCCCCTGCGTTTCTGCACATCAGCACGATGTCAAAGACTAGATGAGTCTGTAGGGGGGAGGAAAAAAAATTAGGCCAGCAAAGGAACTCATGTACACACAACTGTTCCAAAAAATTAGAAAGACAAAGGGAGAAAGCAGGCAGTGCAATCATTTGCGTGGACTGATTACAGATCTCATATCCAGACATTTCAGACAAGGCAGGCTGGGAAAGTCAGCTGCATAACAAAAGAGCAGGATACTGATAGGGTTGCTGTTGAAGGAGTACAAGGAATAAAAGACACCAGCTTCTTGCAACAAAACCAAACCCTTTGAATCCCCGTCTTCTCCCCACACCCAACTGTTATGAGAACAGAAAGAGACTGTACTCTGGCATTAAAAATACTCTAAATCATTTGCGCAAAGCAAACGGGTACCATACAGTAGCACCACATCTACAGTGTAACCTGAAATCAGCCCATGCTGACACAGCATCCCAGTACCGATAGCCCAGATGGCTTGGCATGGAGAGCATTGTGCCAGGTGTATTAGAGCCAGCCATGCAGGCTTCCCAGGCAACACAGATAACCATTTCAGGCAGGCTAAGAGGGTACAGATCTTGAAATCACAGCCTTGACTCTGCAAGAAGACGTAACACCTCTCTCGCTGCACTCCTACATAAGAGGAGCATGAAAAAGCCCAGGGACCCAACTCCTGAGAGCAGCAGTAATTCAGCCTATGAAAAGTAATAAACTAAGAGAGTTTAAAACAATCATGAAATTAAAGAATTTGAGATCAGTCAAGAGCAAATATGTTTTTACACGCTTCCAGGTTGCTGTTTGTAAGAGCACAGGCAGTGACATAAATTCATGCCGAACAATTTTTGTGCTCCAGTAACCAAGCAATGACTTCAATGTCACACGTTACAAAGGTGTTACCCCATAAAGGGCACAAGGCCCTTGCAGCAATTCAATATTAAAACACTAAAATAAGCGCTGTGTGTTCTTTTTTGCAGGGAGAAGGAAAAAACCACTGTTTGACCTTCAACTCGGCAGCCTCTTCGGCACCTACCACAATCCTAAGGCTGAAAAATATACTCCCTCTTCTCAAAAGAAAAAGGAAGATCCATATCTAGCAAACAGACAAGATCAAATGAATCACCATTTGTAGAGAAGTGATTATCAACGTGCAACCGAGGGGTATATGATCCTGTTTGCAACATCAGAGCAACAGCGAAGCTTCACCAGAAAGATCCCATTAGTTTTATCTCGCAGCAGAACCTCAAAGCTGCCCTAAAGGCACAATGTATCCACAAACAATTTCTTAGCAGGATCCAGGCATCTTTCTCTCTCTCCAGTTTGCAAGGTTTCACCATTGTCAAGAAAGATTTCCAAAATGAACTTTTATCTCTCCATTTTAAACTGAATGAATGAAAATAAAAAGTAGAATAGAATTATCCCCAGTTCACTGATCCACACCAGCAGACGTCTGTCCCAAAGAATTCATAGCACGATGCTCCAGGAGGTGTCTCAACCTACTAAACCTGCATTGTCTGACTGTAAAATACATGGACTTGCACTTCTGTTTTGAGCCTCAAACATTTGTGACCATATTTAAAAGATCAAAGTAAATGAATGATGCATGTTTTCAGTTACATTGTCTTCAGTTACTTAATTAAATGCATCTTCTCACAAATATGATAAATGTCATTATTTCCATTGGATCAGCCAACTCAGCATGCTAGTACTCGATTATCTCATCTTCCTCTTAAAAAAAAACAAACAAACAAACAAAAAAAACCCAGCAGAATTCCCAGCCTGGGATCAAGTGCCAACCAGGACTGTGAGAGGGGTCAGAGGAAACAGTATGATAAAGTATCGCCACATCATTTGGGAGAGGAGAACTGCAGGATTTACCATCGGCAGCCACCTTCAGAAGCGACCGAGACAGCACCTCCACCTTATCAACATGAGCCAGAAAGCAGCCAGTCCAAGGAAGCTCTTGGCGTTATTTTTCTGCTGCTCCTGGAGGATAAGGTGAACCCTAATCAACAAGGCATGAAATTGAGATCACTTACAAGGAATGCTAGGAAAAGTCAAATTTCTCTAAACTTTGCAGAAAAGTCTTACACCAGTTTTTAGCAAGATGGCAAATCACATACTGAGTTAAAGATATTCAATGGTTTGGGCTGCTAGTTTCAATTTTCAAATTGCATCTGAAAACAACCCCCCCCAAACAGACCGATGCTATGCTTAGTGGAACTTAAGTGGAACCTAGCATTATTTAATCTAACTGTAAAATATTCAGTAGTTGAAAATTCAGTCATGTCAGCTGGAGTCTAATTTATCTCTCCCCTGTGGATTCCAAGTGTCTTTTCAAAGCTTTTTGGCATTAAAAAGCAGAGTCAAAAAAAAAAAAAAAGCAGAATTTATAGTAGGAGTTCTGTATCTCCTATACAGCTTTGTGCCAATATATGGCGTTTTTTTGATCAAAAGAATAAAAGGTGAGTGTTAAGATAAGGTCACCTCTAAGATATAGAGCAGCTCAAACCAAAGGCTTGTTCAGTTTGTCAGTAAGAAAATGGATATTATGAACTAATTCGTCTTCAAAAGTGAACATTATGTAGAAAACACGGGCAGAACTAAAATTTTTCATCCTGTAAAATTTTGAGATTTACACTTGCCTCTGCTTCTTTTTGAGGAAAAAAACCTTAACCAACAAACACAAAAAATAGAGGAAATAATTAAATCATCTCAAATAGCAATCACTGACCTAGGAGGTGGCAGAGATGAGTTCAAATCCCATTTCTGAATCAATTCAAAGGAAACTTAGAATAGAAATATCCCAAGAGCAGCCTAAGCTCCGTCTCATTCCACAATTATTTTAAATGTACAACTCCAACAAAAAAACAAAACAAAAAAAAAAAAAAAGAAAATACACAGCAGTATGGCCTGGTGATTAAACCACACACCTACGAGTGTGTTTGACAAATCCTTTGAAATAGCCTTTCAAAGATTACTGTTCTGCCTTGTCAAGATAAATATGAAATTTTCTGAAGAAGATGTCTCTTCTTAAAACCAAAGTTACATGTGGATGAGAGATTTAAAGAATGGAATAAAAGAAAGTATGAGCTTTTTCCAGCCTTACAAGGAAAAAACAACAGGCTAAATTTGAAAAAATGATGGAATCCAGCAAAGACGGATTTTAATCAATGTGCCTAAATTCCACAATTTAGCTTGTGCCCTGATGAAAAGATGGTCTGGAAAAAAAAAAAGCCCAAGGAATTCTGTAATATGAGTCTGGTACAAGGATCACCAGAAGCTATGCAAAGGTCTGTTTACATGCTGCTTATATTACTACACAAATTAAGAATTAAGTTATCATCATTAAAATTATTCATAAAATCACTTTTTTTTTTTGCTTGATTATTTAACTGTGAAGCATTTATTGTCACAAAACCTTTACATGAACTTGCAGATTTCATTCAGGAAAATATTTTGCTGCACCTTTCAGGCAGCATAAGGTTCTTTGCCTCTTCGTCTCTTTTATCTAAGCGTGGGATTTGCATCTTCAAGTTCTGTTGCAAGCAATCTCAAGGAATGTATTGTCACTAAAAACGAAGTTCAAATAAAAAGTAAGCACAGCCCCATTGTTTGATGCATTTTGATAGAATATTACAAATTCTTTCAGCATGGACTATCTGTATACAGCCTTGTGCACATTTTCAAGTTTAGAGAGCACATCGGTTGTAAAAGACTCGCTGGCTGAACCGTTGCCCCTATTATGCCAATGACAAAACAGCCCATAAATTCAGCTGGACCAGAAATTCACCTTTAGATTTTAGGGCTACTCCTGTACAGTCCAAAATACACAGGACAAAGAGTTTTTACAAGTAGTTAACGCTCCAAACTCCATTTTATAAAATTATCGATCTTAAATATTCAGTGTCTATAATGTCCTTTACATTCCGAGAATATGAAAAGACTTCACGGAAGCCCCAAGAAAAACCATTTTATTTTTCTTTTAAAATTACCTGCCTCCCGCCCTGGCTAATAATATTCATAATAGCACACCGGCTGAGCACAAACAAATAAGTATTAAATTAGGAACTGGTGCATCAGGGTTTTTTTCTTGTCCTCCAAAACTGAAGGCATGTATCTAATTCAATACAAATCTATCTTAAAAACAAATTCATGACCCCTTTTGTTGTCAGATTTTTGTTGTTGTTGCTGTTGTATTAAGATATGTAAATCATATTTCATTTACATCAAAGTAAGTACCAGCCAGTTTTTTGTTTCCCCAAGCATGGATTGAATTACAGCACCATGTTTCCTTTTGCACAAACTGTGTTTCTGCTCCCCTTTTGACTGCTGTTGATTAGTTCAAAGAGCAGGCGGTGGAAGTAAAAGATGTTGAAATAAGATAGTGAAGTCAGGCACTTTCAGTTATGAAATGTAACAGATGTTCTGAAGATGTGGCATAAAATCTAATTTAGATTTACTATGATGATTAGAGGAAACACAATTTAAGGTAAATAAAATAATTTGCTAAAATCTACACCACCTTGTGAGGATGCAGACATTTCCATTTTTCTGCAGATGCTTCTTATGAGTGAAATAAATATTAATTTTACTGGAAAAAATATTAAGAACTCAACCCTAAACAATACTTGTGCTCTAGGAAATTGAATACATGAAAATTCAGATCAGCTATTCATGTTCTTGTGACACTATGAAGAATGTGAATCGCTCATCCAAAACATAAACTAAGAAACTGCAAAAAGATATTTGGGAAGAGAGGAAGATGCCACGTTTGAAAGAAATGCTTTTTGTTCTTCAAAGACAACGGAAGTGAGTTAATTGCTTCATAATGGAGAAAGTATTGAAGTATGAAAACAATCTGCAATTTGGAGAACTGTTCTGTGTCCACAAGTTAAGAGTTCATTGCCAATGCTTTATTCATTTATTTTAACATCGCTGCGCTAAATTCCTACTATCGTTTGTCTGCTTGCATTAGATCTCCTTGAATTTTAGCAGATTCCAGTTCTAGTCTGGAAGTGCCGGAAGCAGATTAACTCAAAACAACCGTTTATGTGGATACAATTGCTTGATAAACCAAAGTAATGAAACACCCTCCCTTCTGCAACTGGGAAAAGGATTGAGGTTTCAGTTAAAAAAGAAACAAATAAACAAAAAACAGGCATCAGAAGCTTTTCAAACACAAAATCAAGAGCAGTCATTTTCTGGTTTTCTTACAGGGGAAGAAAAAAAAAAAAAGCCCCACAGTTTCCTGCAGGCATTGTTCGGGGATTAACACACAGCCAAGGAAGTTAGCCATAAACCACATTTTACAGCATCATTAAATTGTCCAGAAACCACAGGCTTATTATGTAAAGTACCATACATGTTCTTAGGAAAGTAAGCCCCCCACCAGTTTGTATTTTGAATATATAAGACCTGTGATTAAAAAAAACATTCGTGCGCTCATCTCTCAAGGAGGTCTCCTTGCCCCTTTCTGAAGATGGCCTTGTTCTTCCACCCAAGAAACACCGAGCGATTCCGCCTCAGCCTGGGACTCGCCAAATGTCCCCACCGAGGCCTCAGTTTCCCCTCTCTCACCGCAGCTATGTTTGTGCTGTAACTCTTGGACACCTTTGACATCAATCAGAGTAAAATAAGCTGCTCACATCCACACTAAGGTCAAAGCGCTGAGCAATGGCCCTTATAGGCAGTTTACACTCTGTCGTTACCGCATTATATATTACAGCATTAGGCACTTTAGAAATGATTCACAATATAGAATGTCCACATCCATAGAATAAGTTCATCATAGTCCTTACTGAATTGCTTTCGAGTAAATATCTTCAATCACTGTGTCCATCAGAAACCTCAGTTCATTCAAAATTCATCACTATTTAAAATGATTCTCCCTACAGTTCGTTAGCTGAAGTCTACCCTCAGGTGGATTCACCTTGACTATTTCAGAAGAATGGAAATACTAATCCAAAGTTTCCTTTAAAACATAATTTGCAAACCTGACACATTATTTATTTATCAGAGGGAACTGAAATTGTTTCCATATTTCCCTAAACTAAACGTACCATGGAGCATTGAGTTAGTTTAAATAATGTTGCCTTCGATTTGACCTGTCGGCTGCACATCAGTTCAGCTATTAATAAACCTTCAGACCACACCTCATCTCCAATAAAAACTGAATTTTAACATCAGCAAGTATTCTCATTGCAGTGACTGCATTGGCCTTCAAAACCCCAATCACTGAAAAATTCTGCTAAACTAATGGAAAATGTCCAGTCTGCCTCTGAGAAAATGTGACCTAATTTATATGTAAACCCATGTAACACAGTGTTTCATTTCTTCAGGCCTGACTCACACTGATAAGCTGTTAGTCCAAATAAGGGAAAAAAATCTTTTTTAACACAAAATTAGCTGTTGAGCATCCTGCTCGTTCACTCTGTGCCTGATCTGAGCTTTCTCATTCAATGGTATGGAAAACAGCAGGACCAAAAAAGAGCACTGGAGGACCTCGGGGTTTGGAGCCCAGAGGATATCTCACATCCAGTACTGGAAGAGGTGAAGTCAGACACACCATCTAGGAACGGGACCTTACGGCTGTTTTGAGGGCTTGTCCATTTTAGCAAAATTCATGCGTTACACCTGTATTTATCCTGGCGTAAAGCGAGGGGAGTCTCCGCAGCGGGGTGCCGGAGCATCACCGTGCTGGGTGTGCTGGAGCACACAGTCGCATCCCGGAGAGGGACCTCCCTTCGGAGTCCACTGACAGCCTTCTGAACCCTGAAAATGGTAAATATTTCACTTTATGCTTATTATTCATATTTACCAAGATCGGATCACTAAAGGACTTGAATGAGGTACAAGCAGTTATCCTTGCTGCTAATTAGTCCTCAATTACTGCTAACACAAGATGGCTTCTCCAATAATCTGTCAGTTATTTGTGTTTGGGAACAGCCTTGAAAAACATCATCTGTGACCATTCTCAAGCAGCTTCTTTGTTTCAAATCTCCTACTTCTCCCCCCTTTCTACAGGGCTCCAATTTCAAATGAACAGCCTATTTTTTGTTTTTAATTGCTGCTGCTAGAGGTGTCACACTTCACTTATAACTATACATCTTAGGTAGAATTAATCTCTTCCAACTCACGCTAATAATAGTGTTGCGTGAACAACCGATCTTCTGCATCTGTGGGAAATCTGAAAAATGGTGGAAAACTGTTTCAGATGGATCCCAAGACAAATGTGTTTGTTTTTTTCCAGGCAAAACCCCCAAACAAATCCTGATTAACTTCAAAATTATTTAGGTCATACATACTGCTTCTGCTTAAAATTATTTTCCTTTGTTTGAGGCTATTGTTTAATAACATTCCAAAAATAATTTAATTAGAATGTTTCGGGGAAAAAAATTTTGACAGCTGAATTATATTTTAAATATTACCCTAAAAATACCAGGGGCATAGGTGGGGATAAGCCTAAGTTCCCTCCAGAAAGTTTTGTCCAATGTTATTTTTATACCCTTTTCTGTTAAGACTATAACTGTCCCTCAGAAAAATTAATTAAGCCCAAACAATACAAAACAAAATCCTGTGTCATGTTCAAGGAACCTGCTGGGACTTATCTGAGCTACTGTAAGATCATTTAATGAGTACTCATTAAATTAACATCTACCCCCACAGCAAGTTCAGCAGTAAAAGATATAAGCAGAAGAGCTTTAAATAGCTTTTCCTGCTCTCAGGGCTCCCGCTGTCTCATTTGGTTCAGGCAGCTTGAATTCTGTGCCTCCGCACTCCCAGGAAACTGGGGCTGGCTGCAGAATAGGTTCACAAGACTTCATTTCCAGCATTAAGAGGAAAAGACGACTTTTTAGCCTCAAGCACAGCTGCTTCTGGAATTAAAGACACTGCCCCAAAGGAGGTGTGCACAGCGTCAGGTTATCCCCACTCCCTCGAACTCAGGAAGTCTCGGGGTGGGATCCCATCAGCCGTTGCCCTTGGGACGTCCCTTCAGCCAGTACGTCCAGGCAGGATGCTGCCTAACCCAGTCTGCAAGCTTTCACTTGTCTTTTTTAATCCTTGACTTTCCCAGATGAAGGATGTTTGTGAGAAGCTGGCTGTCTAGTAGGGAGACTCCTTGCTGCCTTGTAAAAGCCCTTGCCTGCAAATGGCTCATCCCTAACAAAGCTAGGCTAGAGTCAGAGGGATGCAACTGGGACAGAAATGCAGTTTAATCTTGCAGTGTGTTTCATATGCTTGCCCATTAACTAAAAAAAAAAAAATTTTCCTCCTGTAGCTGATTTAGATGTACTACTGGAGTACTATGGAGATCAATATGAATGTATCAATGTTTTATAGCAATACTTAGATGAACATAAAGAAATCTCAGTTAGGTTTTGTGCTGACTCACGTACCGCGGGTAAAATGTAGATACTTTGCTTTGAACTCAGAACGGTTTTATTTTTACAAAGTCTGCCACGCTGTTTGCTGACTGGATAATGCACTTGGTTCAAAAGGCATATAAATATACTTGGCACTTGGAAAAGGCAAACTACTTGATACGGTTTTAATACTAAGGTACTACAGAATAAGTTACCAAATGCTCAGGATCACCCAGCTAGCATACAGTATTGGCCTGATGCGTAAGGAATATAATGGTGTATTAGGATAGTCCATCACCAACTTTCTCGCACCAACTTTCTCTTATAAAACCAACCTCTAATACTTCATCTGGGCTAGAGCAGACTTCAGTATCAGTTAAAACAGCATCAAAATGGAAGTTTATTCGCATGCACACAATGCTTCTGAATGATACTGAACTGTCTAAAGAAATTCTATGTGTCAAACAGATGCCCCCTACACATGTGGAGGAAGAACCAACTGGCAGTTAGAAAAGCAGAGTCTCAAAATGTTCTACAGGTTCTTGGCTTTTGGAGCTCTCGAATCCAGCACATAGCCTTCTAACTAGTCTGGAGATTACTGCTGCTAGGACCGGCAGCTCTGCTAAGGTCAAGGAACACTGCTAGGTGCTGTACAGGCAGAGTAACAAACAGGCTCTTAAGGCACTTACAGCTTATACAGAGAAAAAACAGCTGATGAACCCTGTTTCATCTTTCTTTGTATCCAAAAACAATTCAAGGGACTGCACTGTTGAGCTGGCAAGGAGTTAGTTACCAACTGCTAGGCCCTCACCTCTGGGTCTAGTCACCAGATTTCTGCATTCAAAGTGCAGCAGCTCCAAACCGTGGGACAGCTTTTCAGGAGCCTGCTGCTGTCAGCCTCAGAGGCGGACCCTGCCAGGAAAAAAAGGAAGCATTTCGGAGAAATGTTCACTGGACACGTACCAGCACTTTACTACCAACCTGTTTCAGAGCCAGGATCTGTAGCCCTTCCTCCAACACACTTTCAGAGGCTGTGACAGAATTGTTTGGGAAATAACGCCCGAGGCAGCCTCACTAAGAACAAACAAATCCTCTAAGCACAACTGGGACATAGCAAACCAGCACAGGGAAATCAAGAAACAAAACTCTGCAGTGAAATTGTGTAGATATAGCTTACCAAAGTCTTGACAGGGCTTTAGTCCTACTTCAAGCAACGGTAAAAGCAGTGACTTCCTGAATTATTCTCTTAATGAACAGAGATGAAGACATTTCTACCCTATAATGGGCATTTTAGGATAGAGGATTTTTTCTGGAAATTGAAGAATATTATATCTCCACTACAGGTGTCCAGGAGATAAAAAGCTGTGGACTTGTGAGGCAGGAGTACAAAAGAGGGTTGTATACAAAAGGTAGAAGTAGTCTTTCCTCCCCACAGAATTTGTTGGTTTATTTTGTTCTACATGTTGTGTTTGCCCCTGGGTCATTTTTCACTTGGGGCCTCTTGGCAGATCAGGTGAGATAGAATAGTTTTGCATGGACAAACTGCTTTAAAAAATGAAGAAGGAAGAGGGTATTGGAATTTTGAAATGGATTTGTTGTGATGGAGATTACTACGGTAGTGATTTCTAGTGGTTAAAGATTTTCCTTGTGCCTGGAGTTTTTTGTTTTCTGCTCGGCTTTTTTTTGTTATTGTGTTTTAAGAATTCAACATATGCACACACAGGCACTCTCACTTTCTCTGCTCTTTCCTGAACCTGTAGCCCATCTTTCTCTCTGGCTGCAGCTGAACTGCAATAACAAAACTTCCTTTTGTTCTTGAAGCCAACTGCTGGGAGTAATGGGGTAGCATCGAGGTCAGCAAAGAATCAACTAATGCATAAAGAACCAAGCGCACAGATAAACTAAGGTGATGCAGCATAAGAAAGCCTGAACTGAGGTTCTCTGTGCTGCAGATCCCTGCAGAGAATTTCACCCAGCTGAAATCCGTGTTAAACTACATCAGAAATGGAGCCAAATTTGGAGGCATCCTGTATTTACCCTGGTGGCTTGCAGGTTGCTGTCTAGCCAAACTTTTTAAGAGGCTGTTGAAGCAGTGACTCTGAAGCCTGGATTGTTTTACAATAATGCTGTAGCATTTAGGCCTCTGCTACTGTTAAATCTACTTTTATGAGTGGGCCATAAAGCTTGATGTGGTGGAGCAGAATGGCACCCTATGGCCGGCAGCAGTGCCCCTCTGTCTGGGAAGGGAAGAAACAGAAGCCATGCCCACAAACACTGCTTACGGTATAAAGCAAGTCACACAGTTTAAATAAAACTCACAGTGATATGGAGATGCTCTCTGTGACTGACCATCCCTTTTCTTCTGGAGAGCTGAATTACTGTAGCCCTTAGGAAAATTTGTTTTATTGATTTCTACGTGAGTGGTTAGTCTTAATGAAGACCCAGACATTTTCACTCCCATATTTAATACAGCAAGAAAACACCGGCAGGCATCAACTAGCCTAGTGTGGCCTAAATGCTCCTTCAAAACTCAAGAAGAAATATAGATTACCAGACTAGATGCCCCCACCCCATGTCCACTGAGCTTCCATCTACTACGGTGTCCTGAAACCCCTGTCTAAACCTAGTCCTAGATCAAGTCCTGATTGCTTTCTCCTAACCTGTCAGTCCCCATTGCCCTGGTAGTCCAAACCCCAGGCCAATGTCAGCAACACTTTGTAGCCCCAGGTCAAAATCTGCCCAGATAGACCTGTCAGCCCCTGCTACCTCACACTATCAGGCACTACATCCTTCAACAATAAGAGTCTTTGGGGTTTTTTGGCACTTTCTGTCCTTTACTCCAATTATAACTCCTATCCAATAACTCTTCCCAGTCCTAAACACAAGCATTGTCTAACTCCAGCGACAAAATCTAGCTCAAATCAATGCCTGTAAAGCCCCAAACCCCACCTTTTATCATATTCTCAGCCCTCTCTGAGAATAAGCAAATCCCACTTGCCCAACACCAAAGCTAAGCTGGTTGCCCATCTTAACTGGTAGTCTTCTGTCACAGTCACATTGGTGCTGATTCTTTATCTCGGTATTTCTCCTCATGCCTCAAGGACTTTATAGATGCAGAGGAGTTCATTGCCATTACCAGCTGCGAAGGCACATGAATTACTTCTGAGAAAGAGAAAGGCGTGGGTGGAACAGTAGGAAGCATCCTGTTCTCCAATGGTTATTTCCATTCAGCTGCTGAATCAGGGAACACTTTCAGATTAGTGCTGTCACTGTTTGGAACACACATCTTAAATGCTATTGATTTTTAAGATGATGAGTTCACTTGTGGAATATTTTGCCATTTACAATGTTTTAGACGAAGTCATCATAAGCTTTCCGGTGGTATTTGGAAAGCCACGTTCTGGAGAAACAAGTTCTCAGGGAACATGTGAAAGCTGGGCCACCTTCCATTTTTCTGACCATTGTTCAGCTACAGCTAAGGAACACTTAGTCATTAATCCATCTTTGTAACATATTTTACCGAGCTGTACAGTCAGATGGATTCTCACAATTACCATCTGTGAGGTACTTAAAGCAATGTGCAGCACACATCAACCTTCAGATGTCTATACGTTAGAGACTAGGTGAGCGTGCATCCTCTTGTCTTGCAAGTGAGGCAGCTGAAGCACAGACGATGGCTGGTGTCAGACTAATCTGCAAGCACCATTCATTTTGCTTTGCAGAGCAAAGGAACCAGGTCACCCTGACATGGAAGATGAAGGTGTTTGTAGTTGTGAGCTATGGGTAAATCCTTTGAGGTCAAGCTGCAGAGCGTGAAGTTAAACACACTTAAAGTCTTTCTGCGCAGCAAACTCATACCTGAGAAACACACTAGCAAAGGGCCAGGAAGCAAGCACTGCCTCAATTAAGAATGACAGTTCTTGCCAAGCACTGACTCTGAAGTGTGGGATATAAACCTCCTGAATCTGATGTGCATTTCAACAGAAATAACTGCTTTGGGGGATCACCTAAAGCAAGATACAATTTCAGGGCTACTGGCACCCTTATCCGCAGCACATCTCTACAAGGCTTAACAGAAACAGGGCTGTAATTCCAGCTGTGTCAGCTCTGTCATCCCGAGATGACTGTATTTCCAACTGCATAAGAAATGTGACAGTCACCCCCAGCATCTGCTTCTCGAATGTCAGGAGGAGTCCAGCAAGAGGACTTGCTGTTTGCAAGTTTACTTACAATTTAACCTGGCTCAGGGCAATCAGAGATCAGCTTATTTTTTTTAATTAGCCATTCTCCACACTGATGTTCCCAAGCCAATACAGTTGCTGATGGCAGCATACATCAGCAGATCTGATTATTTTAACCTAGTTGGACATGTGAAAGAGTCTGACAAGAACTGTGCCTTCAGAGCATTTACCCAAGAGGCAGCTGCTTCACTGGGCTCTGGGTTAGATGATAGTTTGAACAGGAGAAACTTGTTCAGAAGAAAACATCTCCAAGTGACCTATAATGAAAACACGATCACTTCTCAGCCAAAAGCACGGTCAGAGCGTGCAAGATAGTTTGTAACACAGATACTGCTTTCCTGCTAGGTAGAGCTAAAGCTCCCGTGGTAGTTGCCTTTTTATAAATACTACCTAAATGCTGTGTCCAGCACGAATTGAGTGGAAATGTGCTAAGATACAACTCTTCTTCTGAACTGACCAAAAATCCATATAACACCATGAAATTTTTTTCCAGTAGAAAGGGATTACAAGAATCAGAGGCCAGGTTTTATTTACACACACACACACACAAGCATACAGCGTGTGTGTGCGCACATGCACGCACCACTGTAAAACAGTCT
Source organism: Fulmarus glacialis (assembly GCF_000690835.1). NCBI lineage: Eukaryota > Metazoa > Chordata > Aves > Procellariiformes > Procellariidae > Fulmarus > Fulmarus glacialis. Next base: position 28,372 of record NW_009195829.1, on the reverse strand, counting down.
CTCTTACAGCCCAAATTGAAAGATTAGTTCAGGCTTTCTTTAATATGGCACTGACTCCTGACATTTCCTTTGTAAGCGTTATCATACACTCAGGATTTGCTGCTAGCAGAAGCTGCCAAAACCCTTATTTTCTCAAACCCTCTGCATTACTCCCTTTTGCAATTGCTGCCAACCCCTCTTCCACACGGGACATGAACACCTCACTCTACACTCACAGCAGGACCTCGAAGAGCCAAAAGGAAAGGGTCTTGCAGGCAGGGTAACAGATCAAACAGAGCAGCAGAACAAATTCCAGAAAGAACGTATCTTCACAGCCAATTTTCTGCCAGCAGCCACCCCCCACTTATAATAGGAAACATCTTACTTGTATCAGCTTGGAAAGAGATGATCAGCCTGGTGTCTGGATTGTGCATCATGCAAAACTTTCAGGATGCTTAGCTTTCTAAAAGTATCTGTTTCAGAGCCGACTTGATTTATGGCTTCACTGACATTGCATTACAGCATTACAACAGTGGGTGACAATGATAAGGCAGCACCAGAGCTCGATCACTCCAGGCAGGATGAATCACACACAAGAGTGCTAAAGGAAGAAACGGCCCACGTGCACAATGGTGAGAGAGCACACAAGAAGCAGGACTTCCTATACGCTGAAAATAAGTATCAGCATTGCTAGTGGCACCCCGTTCCCTTATTCAAAATCGTGTTCAAATGCATCTTAATGATGCAAAAACTGACATCAATGGTATAATGCCCTATGCTAAATTTTTGAAATTTAATAGTATTTTTTGGCAATGAACCAGTGACACTATGCAGACATCTCACTGACCCAAGGGCAGCTATGAGGCAAAAACAAAATCAAAGCAAATCAAATTACATGGCTATCAGATATACGGAGGTAGACTCAAACTCTGGAAAATTCTTTTACTTGCAGCCAGTGTAACTCCCAACCACTTAGTCCCACTAACGTCCTTATACTACCTCAAATACTCGAAATTTAGATACTTGCCCAAGTTCTTCACTCAACTAGTAGCACGATTAATCAGTATGCTATTTTCACCTATAAGCGATAATTCCAGGTAAAAATACCAAACTGCATTCTGCCTCACTAAATTCCATGTGCACCAGTAATAAGATGAATCTGAAATCGGTTTGGCTCAGCATTCATCATAATTTGGAGTCCTCAGAAAAATTGTGTAATAAAACTTCTGCTATTTTGTCCTGAAGTCCGTGATAGCTTATAACTGTCTCCCTGCAATGGACATGTCAGCAATATTTTCCCTAACATTTTTTTCCTAGTAGGTGTAGTTGGCCAACAAGAACTGTAAATTGATCTGTGCTTACCTTCTTCTGGCTATTGCAAAAACCAGGTCCTTCTGAAACAGTATCATCTGCAGTCTGCAAGATGAAATTAAACCTAAACTTGTAGGCTTAATCATATTACTTTGAATGGAGTATCGATTGCAGCTAATTTTATCATAGGTTTTGAGAGGTTTGCTTGCTTGCTGGCTGGCTGTCACTTTGATAAATGGAAGCCAGCGGATATCTGAAGGGGACCGATATTTATATTTGAGACAATACCACCAGTAAGTGTACAAAGATAAATAGTCCATCCTCTCTACTAACGACCACAGGAGCGACTAGGTTTGGTGAGTCACAGTCACACCTACCCTAAAGCAGATGGTCAGTTCAGAATATCTGGCTACTTCAAATTGCATTTTCTAACAGTCGCTGCAGCTCAGGTGAGTTTGGCTCCTGCGTGAGCAGCAGCTGCCACTTTGAATTTCAAAAATACTCTGTTGCAAAGGCCCTCACAGGACAGTCATGTCATTTAGTCAGGACTGTGACCATCCAAATGCTGAGGGTGTGGACACTAGATAAAGATGGTCTGGAGAATCAAATTATCAGTCTGGATTTCAACATCACATGGACACTGAGGCTACCTGCCTCCCTCTGCCTACCCGACTAACACCGGCAGCACTCGGCAGCAGCTGGAGCCACATGTAGGTTCAGATTTTGTACACAAGTGCACAGTCAGATGCATGTTTCTGGCCTGGGCTGTCTTCTCCTATTACAGCTGCCTTCTGGTGAAGGGAATACTGGTGGGAGAGATCTAAGCCCATTGGCTTTGATTGGCAGGCAGCGTAGGGAGGCAAGGTGAGTCACAAGTGATACAGCCTTTGTTCTTCCTCCTTCTATATCCTATTTCTATGAAACCACAAGAGAACTGATCATCCTTCGAGCATTAAGGTTTACAAAACCTGATTTCACATTCGGTATTTTAGCTTTTGCTTCTTGATAGCTTTATTTTAATGGTAGAGGATAAGCGAGGCAAGACTGAACAACATTTATCTTATATTTAATGAAAATTAATACATCAATATTAAAGGCAAAAGTTACATGAGTTTGCTTACTCAGACTCACCCTATTATGGATTCACTGTATAAACAATTTTCTCTATTCGGTTTGCTTCCTAAGGATAGCCTAAATAGATTTTAAAGGATTGATCAGCAAATATCAGCAAAACCTGCCTAAAACAAAGATATCTTTGAAACTAAATTTAGGGAAAAAAAGCCTATCAGGGATTTTAAAACAAAGTCCAGTCTCATAAAAAAATCTGTCACTCCAGGTTACAGAAATAGTCCATTGCCTACTTGTTTAATATTTCAGAGTCACTTACCCAATTCAGATTCTTCTTCAGGTAGAGATTAGCACCAAAGCATCCACATGTATAGATTATAAAACAATTATCTGTATTTTGGAACATGTGGCAGATTGCAGTATATCTACATGCAAAAATCTGTTTACAAAATATATGACCTTGCTTCTTCCTTGGATCCTTTTCAGACGCACTGTCCCTGATAATACTATCTGATATTACACTATATTTCTCAATGCCAATTACAGGGCTGTGGTTTCCTTCTGAAGTATGCTTCTCATTCATCATTAAAGCACGTTCTTATCTTCACAAGTTCAAAGGAATGAATCCTTTTCTTTTTTTTCCTCCTCTTGCTCTGTTCTTCCCCCCACTCCAACGTGCAGAATTTCTAACGAGATCTTATTTAGGTTTTGGAAACAGACGGAAAGAGCATAATCCTTCTTGGCCAAGTGATGCCAGCCCAGAGAGGACAGTCCACTTCATGAGATGGTTGAACATTTGAGCTATCTGGCATGCATCCTTTTACCTGATGTCCATTACCAGGGTTGCTTGTATCTTCCTGCTTAGACATAACTCCTTATATAGACCAAATCTAGAAGAAATTGCTTAGGTACATCTGGTGCCAAGGACAGATCTGCATTGCTCCCATTTCCATGTTTACTGCCATGAAAAAAATACCAATATGAAAATCAGATGAGATTCTTCATCATGAAAACTCATCTGTCTCACAATTCAAGCGAATGAGCGGCTTATCCTAGTGTACGATTAATTGCACTTCATCCTCAGTAATAACTGGGCTTCTGCTCTGGTTCTTTTTTCTTCTTTAAAGAAGGAAGCACTGCCAAAACCCTACTATTTTATCTGCATAAAGAGTTTTTATCTTTATAAACAATTAGGCTGATTCATCAGAATCCTGAATTCTCTGAGCAAAACTTTAAAATGAGGCAATAAACTATTATTTTATCCATTTTAGAGACAAGAAAAGAGATTCAGAGATGCCTAATTCAGGCAGAGTCTGAGTACAAATGTACAAGTCAAGATGTACTCAAGACCAGGGAAGAGATCTAAAAACATTTAAATGCCCACCGTAGTTGTTCTGGTAAATATTAATCATGCAGAACTCAGTAGTAATTGGTTTGTGAAAGCCACTGTTTCTGGACAGAAGCAACCCCGACTTAAATGGGAAATGGCAGCCTATAGATGATCCATCAATTATCCATCATTCCAGGGGTGCTCATGGGTGAGGATGAGTGTTATCCCTCTTGGTCCCCTAGACAGACATAGCTGTATATGGCAGTGAGGCACAGGACTGAAAGACCCAGAAGGCCACCCAGGACTCATCTTGCAGGAATCCAGAAATCTGGGTCTCAACTGTGTTTTCCACTAACTGGCTCTACTTTTTCTTACCTTCATCCTATATGATACTCTTGATACTCTACATTCAACATGCAACATTGAGATACTGCCACAACAGGTAAAAACTTTTACCAGTTTTAAAGCCAGAAAGGACTATTATTGTCATCTACTACGTAACACAGGCCAGATAACACTACCCTTTCATTCTACCACACACGTAAAAGTTTCCTCTCTCTCCCCATCTGAAGGAAAACGGATTTCCTTCAGTTGTATTACTGGAAAGAAAAAAAATTGCTATTTTCTCAGTTCCTGGGCTTTATATGAGATAGAAATAAAATGGTACCTAAGAATGGATTGTGTCTATCATCAGAGTCATATAGACAACATATGACTTCTTTTTTTATTGGCTGATCTCTGCAGTATCACAGCTTATCCAATTTTGTGAATTAACGTTATTCTTTACATTTTTACAACTGCAGGTGAAGTTTCTATAACTGTAAAGGATCACAGCCATCAAAAAGCATTTATTATAACATTTACTCCATTATATAAAGCGAACAAAAGCACTGCAATCATAAGAATCATTTCGGCCACTATATGCATTTAGGGCCACCAAATCCTAGTACTAGGACTGCATCTTAAATTTAATCAAAATCTTTCATTTGTAATCCAACATATTCAGTTCATTTTTGCTTATCAAGTCCACTTCATAATGTCCAACAACTATATCTGAAACTGATAAATAAGTTCTTTCTCTGATTGACTCAATAGCCAGACGGCACCGGTTCAGGTTTCTTACTAGGCTTTTGCACTGGCCGTCAAGCATCATCTTTGGAAAGGCCTTGCAACCCCCCCATGATGAATTCGTCATTCAACACTCATAAAAACCCATGAAAAGATTTTCATTGGCCTTGACTGGTGTTAGATCAGACCATCCATCCATCTTGTCTACTTCAACTACAAACTCTCTACAGCAAGGATGTCTCAAAGTACATACACGTGTACTACAGATAGCCCAAGGGGCCACATGGCTCACAGGTGGTGGCATAGTCAGGCCATGAAAATAACCACCTGATGATTAGCAACAACTTAGTTTTGAAATCTTTATTAACTCATGTAACCATTTCCATTGCAAATATCACCAGAATTATTACTCTATTCTTGAGTTTCTTTTAGTTTAGTTACAAGACCAGGATTAAGATACGTATCATCAGACGAGTCTCATTTTGACTGCCTCCTCCGATGTTTCTGATTCTAATGAGCCATCTGCGTGACCTCTTTTTCTACAACTGCCCTTACAGCAGCTTCTTAACGTACAAAGCAATGCCAGTAATAAACTGTAACTGCACAGAGTTAATTCCAAGGTAAAAGGAGAACAGTGCAACTAGTTACACGAGCAAAAATACTAGCCAGCTATATTCCTATGCACTCCCAAATTACTTAGTAACTGGTACATTTCTTGCCACACAGCTATCTCAGAGTGGTGTGTGCAGGCAAAGCACCTTGGATAATATCAGGCAAGCTGCTGTTGTCGTGCAAGAACAGCAGCAGTCTCAGGCAGGGAGCCCTCGGAAAAGCAGGCGCAGCTATTCTACAACCCACCATGGATCGTCCCCTGTGACCACACTGATAGAAACAGAGACATGACAGCAGAGAACTGAGTTATAGCAGAGAATATACAGCAGATAAAGGCTTAAAAAGGGAAGAGGGAGAGAGGAGAAAAAAAAATCATGAGACTTTAATAAGAAAGAGGGAGAAGTGGGGAAAAAGAGCACTAAATGCAGAGTGCTGAACTGGGGGAAAGAAGGTGAAAACTGCAGAGCCAGAAAATGAATATCAGAATAAAAAAAGCAAATGAAAAACAGGAGAAGAAATGACTAAAAGAAAGAGAATTAAGGGGCTTAGCATGATAGCTTTAGTATTCTCTGAAAGCCCCTTTAGTACTAATAACAGGAGAGATTAAAGGTATTTCTTTCAACCATCAAATTTTTAAGATGTATTTCCTCCTACTGTATATCATTCCAAATGTAATTTCTGCAAACATTAAATCAGAACCAGGGGAGACTTTCATATGGGACTAAAACTGGGATAAAGTCTGGAATAGGCATCAAATAGCAACATGCTGAACAAGGCATCATGGCATGTAAGGAGATTTTTATTTTCTTGTTTATTTGCTTTTTAATAGCAAACAGACACTGAATTCTGAAAATAAAAACAGTACATTCCACCTTTGTTGCATCTCTTCCCTTTCCAAGTTGTATCAAATGGCTCCCACTGAAGTCAGAGAAAAAACATTACTGAAGGCTTCCGTAGAATCAAAATTACTGACCCTATCACAGCAAGACTAAATTTGTCTTTAAAAACATCTTGGGCTGCAGCTGGTCTCTCACACATATTTCTTAAGAGATTTACTTGCTCACCAGCTCTAAGCACCAGACATGGAAGGATACACAGGTGATTCTCTCAAAGCTCACTCAGTACCCCAGTATCTCTTGCAGAAGTTGCATTTATAGCTTCAGCTATCTTTCATTAGAGAAACGTAATAGGATGAGGCAAGAATATTAGCCAAACACTCATTACCATGATGTGGGAAATTCCGACACAGAAAAGTATTTTCTTCAAATTGAAAGGAAAAAAAAAAGGATCACTTTCAAGATAAACAGTGGGAAAAGTACTTTCCCGTTTCAAAATACAGTTATCATCTAAACATTTGTGAAGGAAATGGAGGCACTGAAAATCCCAACACAGTCCTTGGGCTTCTCAGGATTTCCACCACCTTACAGCGGAGGTGCTGCCAAGGCCAGGGCGTGGCCAACTGCCCAAAATCCTTCTAAATTTTGGCTGGAGCCCCAATATGGAACCACAACATAGATCTTCAACTTGTGCCTTTCAAAACAATGTTTTTCATTACCTGTCTCCTCATTCGCATCTTCACCTTTCTGGGTCATTGCCCAGAAATGGAGCAGGAAGCCCAGGGTGCTGGTAGCATACTAGTGGAACATACAATAATTTGATCCTTATCCATTTTCTGAGATGGCTACTCTCCTTATGGAGAATCATTTTAGAAGAAAAATTCCTTTGAAGCAATAGAAAGCATATCCATGACTGAAGAACATAGGCCAGTCAATAAAATGAATGGTTTAAATATTAAAACAAATTAAATGCCAGACTCTCATGCTTATCACGTGAACACGCTCAAATTCATTAATAGAAACTAGTTGATTCCCTGAAGTACATGCTGGGATAATAGAACAAATGCATTTGTACTGACAGTCATTGGTAAATGGCTAATCAATCCCTCAGTGCTTCTTAATTAGCGACTGCAGGAGACCCTTTTAATTGGCATCTGATACTTGATTTGAACAGACAAATAAACTGCCGCTCAGCCCCTTATTGGCAGTCAACCTTTTTTCCCCCTTTTAACTCCACTGCAGCTCCTGAAGAACATTTCTGAAGGCCAGACCAAATTACCAGCTCCCTGCCATAGACTAGCCTGGCACCCTGAAGTATTTTATCATTATTTCAGTGCTGATGTTGCATTGAAACACTGCATATGCTCTACTGATTGCTCAATATGGTTTATATTAATACAAGTTGTAGGCTGTCACTGTTCAGAGAGTAGGTAGTTACAAGGAATGCACTGGTTACTTTATAACTGGAATAATTTATTATTGAACAAGCAAGTTCAACAAGCACTATAAAATCAATTTATAATTTTTATGCACTTCATCGGGGCTGAAAAATGGTTTTGTTCTCTACTATTTTCTGACTAGACCTCTTCAACAGAAAAAGGGGGAATAAAGCTTTTAAAATTGCATTTTGGTCAGCAATGCACTCTGGAAATTGAGATTAAAGATGACAGTTTTCAGATGCATAAGTTATGCTTACTTTGTTTTATGGACCTAAGGCCACCATGGTGTCAGGCATTCCATCGTGAAAGAAAACCATCCAGAGGTTAAAGAAAGAAATATACCTTGACAGAGTCAGCCAAAAACTTAGGTGATTTGCGTTAGCTGAAAAGCTAGTCCAGTTTTGTTTACTCCTTCAAATCATTGATTCACAAAGGCATGTAGCTGGTGGTTATTAAAAGTTTCAAGAAGAATGGCAGTTTTGGAGGAAGTAAAACAAGGAGTACTAAAATCTTCAGTGGCTGTGCCTGTAATTGCTATGCAAGACACAAAACACACACCTTCCCAGTAGCATGAAATCCAATTAATACAGTTCTGGGAAGACTCAGTGTGCTTGTTCTGATGAAGATTTAAAGGTGTAATGACAGATTGTAAGAGTTAGCTTGGCCTAACACCCCTAAAAGCCTTGTTAATACCAGCAAGATTTACTTAGCATGTATCCAGCTGGTCAAGTTAAAGAGATAGTTCACCATCCCTGAAGATGGCAGGGATGACAGCCCCAACAAAGGCGTCTGGGCTTTGCATTCTATCACCAGATGAGTAGGAAGGAGGAAGGCACAGATACCTGGCAAGATAGCCCATACCAGTAAAGTTTCACATCCTAGCGTTACACACTGAATAATCTCAGAAAGGTATCCCACCATCATGCATCTACAAGCTGTTCGGGGATTAATACATCACTGTCACCAGACCGCCCTGCTCAAAATTAGATCCAGCTGCTCCATTCTGTGGTGGCCTTTGCACTCTGTTGCATTTACAAAAACCAAAGTCACAACTGCCCCAGTATCCAAGCCTTCTGTTGCCACCACATAACACGTTGTTTCACAACACACACATTTATTAAAAGGCGCTCTGAATTATCCTTAGCAATGATTAACATTAGTGAAATGCCCCCTGTTCACAATCAACACTTTTCAAGACCTTGTTATTTACTACTAAACCAGTTTATCATACCACAATCACCCTCTAATACTTTACAGTCTCAACTGTTGCGCAGTTTGGAAATAATTAATGCCATTTAATTAATTTTTATAATATTTAACCTCTTGGAATCAAACATCCTATGAGGTGGTTGTACCAGCATCCCAACAGACTGTACAGCGGAGAAGGGTGAGGAACATGGTGCAAAGCCACTCACACGCATGCTATTGCCTTCTGAACAGAACCTATTGCTTTTTTCTCCCATGTGCAAGGTGAAAGTCCCATGTTTGACAGGTGGCTGCTTAATCCAGAGGGAAAGGGGATGAGAAGTCAATGTTTGAAAGAACATGCAGTTCCAAAAACTAAAACTCTAGCTGAAGTTTGACAGGTAAAGGAAGAAGTATATGTGCGGGGGAAACTCTGACCCCAGAAGGTGGTGGCAGATAATACGCTTACGCAAAAGTTCAAGTTTTGCAGGATCATTTATCACCTGTGACAGTAGCTTGCAGTAGGAAAAGTTCAAACTGTGTAGAGCATCAGCACTACTTTCCTGCTGCACAGGAGGATGATACCTCTCTAGAAGTTTTATCAGTGGATTTTCAATGTCCTACCTATCAAACTGTTTAACAAAAATACAGTGTTTAACACAAACTCTGAGACTCAAAATAGCAAGCCACAAAAGATATAGAGGAAGATACCGATTTGAATAAGCCAAGCATCTTCCTCCCCGCTCCTACTATCCATAAGTTTCCTCTTATTCAAATCTATATGCCTGTAGACTTTTCAGTTGAGAAATATCCTAAATTCATTGTGTGCCTGTTGAAACAGTCTAACAATTTTAAGAGAAATACTGAGGCAACCAGTCCCACTGCATGAATTTCAAAAGTACATAAGCCATCAATGTGGGAGGAAAGACGGCTTCTTACAGAAAGGGGAAGGAAGGGATGATGATCATAACTTAGAAAATTTTGATTTCCTTGTTGACCACCAAAGCAGACCACAAATTTTTTGTCTTCGAACACTTAACAGAGGAAAGGAGATGGGCAATAGCAGCTGTGAATAGAAGCAAGAGAATTTCAGGGATATTGAACAGAAAGTAAACAGTGTTTAAGTTAAACGGTAGATCTGTTAGAAGAAAGGCAGCGATATAAGGTTTTTGAGGAAAAACAAGCACAACCATATGCACCTCTATTTTCAAGTGAAAATTTCTACTTCCAGTTCCAGTTTGGAATTAAGTATTGTAGCTGGAAGCAGAAAGGTTATGGTTTAGGAAGTGCTGCTGCCTTGTCCGGGGAAATTGCAGTTTGGCTGCTCTGTGTTTTCACCTCTTTCTGTGGACCAGAACCCAGGTGGACAACACCATCAATGACACCTCACAATTTCTCCTTATGCACAAACAAGAGGACGAAGGCATTCTTATAAGAGGTGCCCAGCTCAGGAGCTCCAGCCGTAACAGAGAACAGAAAAATGAGTCCGCTAAATGGCAATGCCTACAGAATACTACCAAACCTATTTTGTAAAGAGCGATGATTAGTCTTTAACTCACAAAACGAGACAAATGAAAGACATTCAGCTAGGCTCCGTGCTGAGCAACACAGGTCTCCCCGCATGCTCTCTCCTCTATGCTGTTCTGCTCGCTGCTTCATCAACTACATCCCAGAGCAAAGGGAATCTGCATCCATTTGGCAAGATGCTGTCTCTGAGTCCGACATATTTAAGCCTTCCAGCAGAGGTCTTGCCATCACAGACACGTATCTGCCAGCTCCAGCCATCTTGTGGAAGACACTACTAAAGTACAGCATTATTTAATGAATCTCACTCTCAAATTTCAGCTTTGTGTGCATCCTTTTCAAATCAACTAAAGGGTTGTCTCTACAGCTACGCCATTTAGATGACATTGGAGCAACGATACAATCAACACCTCAAGGGAGGTTTGAACAGTCTGAAAACGTAATTACTCCAAAACTGGGCAACGAATTGTACAAATTGCTTCCCCATCAGATCAGAAACAGCATTGCTTTCAGATTCAAGTGCAAAAGTAATTTTCTCAGCCTAACTTTCTCCCAGCAGCACACTGATGAAAGTTCACAACTCCTAAGGGAATGACCGCAGTGCTGATGGAAGATGCAGCTATAGGATGCATACACACGTGTCGCAGCTTTCATCTGGCTAGCACAGGCTGGGAGCTGTGAAGCTTCAACAGGGCACTTTTTAAAACAGACCACTGGAGTCCATCTGGAGCCACAGATACTTATTCAGCACCTTGGAGACTGGACCATCGCAACTGCCCTCAAGATCTAACCTGTTTAGAAGAAAGCCAACTGCAGGTATACTGCATATCTTCGATCTCACCTCTAAATACCACATTAAATATTGAAAAGCAATGACAGGCTAGCACTGCTCAGACACTAAGACATTTCAGCTTTGTAACGCACTTTGCCCTGACAGTTTTAGCCAGGGAAGGTTGCAGATGGGGCAACGATACTGCATACAAAGTGGGATTTGTCCGTCATAGAATTAGTGTCTATATAATTTGAAGTCATGCATACTTACAGTGTCCAGCATTTGTTGTTATACTTTCTAAGGGCTTTTTAAATGGCTCCAAGAAACATTTATAGCCCAAGACCTGGACTTACCAAGATATCCCAGCATTACTGGATTACAGAATTACCAAGGGAGGGCTAGAAATCATTCCTTAAATAGTCTCAAAGGTAGCAAAATAAAACCCACTGAAAGACAAATCGGAACACGAAGGCCTGAATATTACTATTACTGCTTTAATCGGGTTCCTGAGAGACCTAAATCCACTAATGCTTATTAGCAATAAATAATAATAGCACTTACATGGACCTATTCAACTCTGAGATGTTATAGGCACTCATTTATGAGTACATAAGAAACCAGTCAGATAAGTACTATTCTTCAGTATCACCAATATTGGCTAAAACTGGAATTTCTGTTCCAGGAGAAATGCTCACGGAGTGTAGTTTCTGTTCCAAACTGTAATAATAATTCTAAAAATTTCATTTCACAGGCATTTTTAAACACACTTTGCTTCATTTTAATTGACAAATCATGAAAATAATTGATGTCAGTATCAGGTCTGTTCCACAACCTTGCAGCTCTAAAAGCTGAACTTTTTCAAATATTTCGACCCCGTTTTTCTTTCAAAATCTAGTTTCATCTAACTGACACATACTGCAAAGTTGAATTCTGATAAAGCTGCTTTTTCTAGAAGAGAAATGTGCTGGTCCAAAAGAAACTGCTGCAACAGGAAGGATAGGGACCATTGGCAGTTACTCATGTAGTGCCTCATTTTCTAAATAAAATACATTCAGATATTATTCAGGTGCATTAATATCAAAAATGGAAAATTCAGACAGACTTCAGGAATTAGCAAGCATGGACAAAGCCTTAGCCATGTAGGGAACACAGGCAGCAGAGCAACATGCTAATTTTCAATAAACATAGCTGCCACAGGAGTAAATTTAATTTCAGCCATCTAGCTAAACTAAAGGGCATTTCCATGTAACCCCTATCATGGGAAATGCCTTTTCTCCAAGCACTTGCCTAACATATGATTGTTTTGCAGTGATTAGCAAACCAATCACTTCTCAGATGTTGATTCAAAAGTTATTAAACATACCCACACACAAAAATTAGCCTGTCTTAATTATGTCTTCATCAACTGCTATCACAAAGGCTTGAACTTTCAGCTCAGCCAACTTGTGCATCAAAGTAAACGTAATCCTTCAGGCAAAATGTTTACCAAGTTGAATAACCCAGAGCGGTGGGAAACCAGTGTCACATGAAAAATTAAGAGCCTTGGTGATTTCTAAAAGCATTCCAAACAGTGGGGAAAAAGCAATCAAAGTGCATTAGCAGAGGAGGGTATTCACACCTCCCCTCTACCCTTTTTCAAGCTATAAAAGCAAACGCCACATGAGCAAAGCAGATAAAGCTTGAATGGACAGGATTAATTAGAAAACAAAATAGTAATGGGAAAAGCTGCTGTGCTCTTCCCCACCGCTCCCCTGCAATTTTCAGTTCAGTAAGTGGCCACTTACAAAACCCAAACAAAACACTCAAAAAATCCTAGCAAGGGATGACATCTCCTTGTCTTTCTCTGAGTAATGAACCTATTTTCTTGTTCCTTGAAGATAAGGCAACTTTTGACTATGAGAAATATAGGAGAAAGTTTTCTATTATAGGTATAGGTCAGCTAGAGAACAGAGGCAGAAAATTGCAATACAGCAGTGATACAAAGTTGTAGAAGACAAGTTTTCCAGGTGCACTGGTAATACTCACTTCTTTTTTCAGTTTCTGGGATTTCAAGGGCAGGTACCAAAAGACAAGTCTCTGATGGGAGTTCATTAATTTCATAGATAAAGGGAATGGATCACTGAGGGTCAGGGGAGGAGAAAGAAAAAAAATTGAACTGAAACTTTTCTGTTCTAGTGCAGGGGTAAGCGAGGATGGCGAGGCAGCAGCCTGGCCAGGAGGCACCACGGGCTATTTGTTCAATCTAGTTAGCGTTGAACCTGAAACTTCAGATCACAGAGCTTGAGGTTCCTCTGAAACCAATGGATACAGAGCAAATTTCTAAGCTTCCCCGCCCTGAATTACTCTGATGTCAAAGCCAAAGAGGAACACTCTGTTTAGCTGGAATTAAGCCAACATCTCACCGCTCTTTTCTCCCACAAAGAAACAAGGAAACCTAAATCCCTCAAAGTGTTGGAAAGAAAACTGTCTTCATCTCCAGCTCCCTACATCCCCTCTTCTCTATGGAGTACTTTGTTGGGTTGCTGGAAATGTCTAGGGCACCGGTTCATAGGCATCTCCCACCTGGAGTAGGGTGTAACAGGCCCTGACGTAAGTCTGGTTACACAGAGAAGTGTCTCCTGCGGCACCATTAAAGTAGCAAATCCCCTCCCTTCAGAATACATCCAGCTCTACTGCCATGGAATATTGAAAATAAAGCACAGTAAACAAATACATATATACCTATAGAAAGGACATAAGTTCTTTTCTACATAAGTGTGTGCATAAACATATATGCAGAGAGAGAGAGATTCTAAACTACCAGAATAAACCATGCCTTGGTAAAAGGCTACTCCCTGTTTAATAATGCTGTCAACTGGAAATGCTTTAAATCTTCTACAGGCAATCTCTCTTGCATCCTTACAGTTGGGGGGGGGGCGGGGCAGAAATAATCACCAAAATATCCACTGATGTGAAGAATTGAACTTTTTTTGCTTTTTAAATATTAATGGAAAAAAGCCACAAACCAAAAAGTATTTCACTATATTTTCTGGGTTTTATAAAAACCTCTAGAACCAAATGATTGAGAGAACCCTAATTAGAAAGAAAAATAAAACTTCTGAAATATTTGCAGCTTCCTTCTGTTTTAGATGGTTCAGATCACACGTTGGGTTTCTGTTTGTTTTCTAACACAGATGGTTGAGATGTTGTTTAGACACATTGTGCTGCCAATAATCATCCTCAGCCATACGCCATTGTACAGGTAAACTTTCTGAAGTTAAACAACTTTAAATAACGATGATTGCTGTTTTGCCTCTTTCTATTTAGTTGGCTCTCACATTTGACAATGACAATATCATAGACTACTGGCTGCTTGTCATCTGAAGAGCCCTACTAAGAAAATTCACCCTTTTCAGACTACATGGTACCTGTAGCTATGATGCAGGCTTATTTATACTCCTCCTGCTCCTTCAGATGCGGATGAAATACAGTTCATCCTTAAGAAACCATTTGTGAATCAAACAGCAAAGGATTTAGTGATGCCCTTGATTTTCCTAAGCAATCAGACATAAGCACAGACAACCCTCCCACCCATGTAAATTTAATTTTTGATATTCTTCTAGGACACGAGGTGGTGACATTTTCATAAAACTTGTAAGATTAAATCTTTCCTTCCTCCTCAGAAATAAAGGAATAATCTACTGTTAGGGTAAGTGCTGCCCTCCATACTCATGTCAAGTAGATTACTCCATGGTTGTTCCATTCAAGTATCTTATCAGCGGTCAGGATAGGAGTGACAAAATCTCATTATCACATACCTAAAGGTCTCTTATCATCTCCAGTATTGTGCCCATGTTCTTGATCCTGCCAGGAGACTTTAAAACAATGTGTCAAATTACTAAGATGTTTAAGCAACAGATGAATCAAGGATTTTATAACATGGAAAGCAAGACTGGGTGACACCAAACCAGAATAAGAGAAGGCTTATTAGTACTGAGCTGAGGAGCTGTGCTACAGCATCTCTGTAGCACAAACATCATTCCAATGTGACAGGGTGACATGAGAGATGAGGAAGGATTCTTCAATGGTAGCAAAGAAAGGAAGAAAATTAAATTCCCTGTCACTCAGCTGTAAGTGGTCTAATGAAGTGACAAGCAGATTTCCCAAAATAAAAGAAATGCATGCCTCTGTCTAAATAAAGACCATTAGACTGAAACCTGAAAGAAGCTTGTGAGCACAAATGTCGAACTGGAATAATCACCTTTTCTAGCAAAAAATTTTTTCTAGCAAAAAATGTTGCCTTCCCCAGGTACCAAAAGGCTGTGTCTCAGCAGCAGAACTCTCCTAGCCCGAGGGCAAGAGCGGGTTCAGCAAAGGCTCATCCCGCAGCCAACACCCCGCTGCTGACTCAGCTCTGCTGGAGCGTCTCTGGGTAAAAAACACACCTTCCTCACGGATAATGCATAACTACAGCTATAAACTCTCTCTCCTCTTGAATCAAGCTCCTCTTTTCCCAAAGGAGAGCTTTTTCCTGGTGGAGAAACTCCAGTAGAACATCTCCAAATTACTTCCTGAGTTAGGGCAATTAGCACATGAGGCCAGGACTGACAGCACTGGATCACTTCCAGGATCTTCTGATGAAGCAAATCCAGCCCTCTACACTTAATTAAACTGCAAGTAAAAACCTAACAGTTTGTTTCATCACCAGAGAACCCCAGCAGCCCAGAGTTTTGCTTCAAAATGACCTAGCCAGAAACCACAGGCATTCAAGTGATCTGTTACTAGAAGTATTTATCACTAGCCCGATATTTCAGGCACCAGTTCTCCGAAGTCTGCATGACAGGAAAATAAAATCTAAGGCAACCTGTCAGGGCTTGGAGAGAGACCTTCTCCAGCCTGCAGAAATCTAATGCAATCACCGTGCTTCTGTCCCTGCCCCTCAAAGGCACACCTGGGTCCTTCCCCAGCGCTGCGCTTCCATCTGTACGCACAGCAGTTACACAGAGGACGTTCGCCACAACACTATGGTTCATGGCTCACTCACCCCCCCTTTTCTTTTGAACGGTATCATATGCTTAACCTCTAGCCTTACACCATTACTGGGGTACACGCTCAGTCTCTTTGACATGTCATTTATCCCTCACTTCGCCCCTGATGAAAATCAGAAAGGTCATATACAAATACATAATATACATTATATCATGTAGAGCAAGCATTAACTGACGTGTTTGCAACATGCTTTTTGCCATAAGATCGGACGACTTGTATCAACCATGTTTCCAAGCACATCCACTGACTGTTTTCCTATGGAGGCAGTTCTGCACTCAGAAACTGCCTGTGAAAGTTTCACTTTGTCCAGTTTGTTTTACTTTCCTTTCACTTAAGTACGCATCCGAATTTGGTCAGGAAGCCGCACATGATTCTGGGAAGAGGCACCAAGGATAGGAGGGTTTGGGGAATTCATTTTAACATCAAGTAAGGGTGTCTTTTCATTAGTTATCTTCTTGGACCTAGTTGCACATCAGCAGCTCGTGCTCTGTATAAACGAAAACAAACTGAAGTCTCCGCTCTGATCGCTTAACAGTACAATTCCAGATAGGCAATAAACACTCCAAATTTATTTACAGTGACAGTTATTTCAAATGTTCATGGCTCTCAAAGGTACTTTGCATGGCAATTGTCCTTTTTGTTTAAAAAAAAAAGATAAGCAAAACTAACACAGCAAGAAGTATCACTTTGGGCCACTTCTAATGCAGTGAATTACACAAGTCTGAATTAAGCTGGAACGTATCCCATAAGGATGTATTAATTCTGCACACTCCAAATCCAGCAATGTTGAACAGATTTATCAGGAACAGACAATTCAGATTGTAACAGAGTGATTTAAGATGGTGCACCAAAGGGGCACGTATGCTGAGCCTCTCCTTAACTGACCATTTTTTTTCAGCTGAGCGATCATTGACTGTGTCATATTTCATTACTGTGGAAACCCCGCGTGGAAATAGCGTCAAAGGAGAATGCCCATTCCTGTGCCTCTGCTAAAGAATCCGTTACAAGTTTCCTTACAGCCCAAGAGGATTTCAACTATTGGGAATTTTTTTCTGTAGTCCCCCCACCATGATATGCACAGAAATTAAGAAACACATTTTTCACATTTTGAGGTTAGGCAGGGAGCACCAACAAAAACCTTGGCACTATTTCCACAGAGTTAACGATTTTCCTGATCCTCCTTCAGAGCTCAGGTAACACCCAAAAGGCTGAAGGCGTCCAGCAAATCCAGAAACCTTCAGAAAAAAAATCTCAGTTTTCTCATCTACCTAGATAGCTCCAGGGCAACACTGTTAACAAGGCTAAATGGCTCCGAGACATTTTAAGCACCAGCCCTTGCATGTGGGCAGTTTCATCATGCCCATCATCAGGGTATTGTTTACATTTAACCTTAGCATTTGCCCTTTCTCAAAACTGAGATAGGTTAGAAAGGACGGATTTGGCTTACTTTTCACAGCATTTATCGACCTGAAGAGGTTATTATGATAGACTGCAAGTCCACAAGGTCTCTTGCACTCCAGCTCTGATTTCCATAAAGCTATAGATTTTGTGATTACAGCTGCTCTGTATAGGTGCATTTAGCTAACAGTTGCAATGAGCTACCCAATACAGCCCAGCTGAAAGCAGAGCCCCAGCGAGAAATCTTAGCGTACTGTCTGCTGTGAGCTATTGCTTACCATTTTGCCTTTGTAGAAACACAGAGCATTTGACTACGCGTACAGAGATGAGGTAACTTCACGTTGAAGACCTATAGCTTCAGCTACACAGCATCATCTAGCACCAAAGCTGGTATCTGGACTGTGCCATATAGGTATAGCCCAAGTATTACAAGTATCAAGTATTGACCATCAAGTATTGGCATCTCACAAGAGCACTGACAGGGTCCCCAGAGGACCTCACTTTGCAGCTGATGTTACTGCTCCTCTTCTGATCTAGACCAGATTGGCAGCCTACTGCAAAACGACCTTGGGCTATCCTCACGGCATTGCTGCTGTCACCTCAGGAAAGCCCAGCCCTGCTGATACTCATCATTCCTACACACCAGAGCAAGGAGGAAGCAATGGTCTTTTCTGCTTCCCCTTGAGAAGGCCAGGTAAGAAAGCTCAGGTATAACAACAGTTCTTACAATCACACTACAACCCATATACGCCCATTAAGCTTTGGTGGCAGAGCACCAAGCCATGCTTGGCAGTCAAACCCCAAGCCCAGTAAAGCATTTCCCAGGCCTGGATCCTGGACAAGCCATCCTTCATTTTGACACTCTTCCTTCAGCTTGCTTAAGATGAGCTCCTCAATGCCATCCAGGCAGAACAACCCTGACCCTGAGTTTTGCCTGAATACCTGTGTTGCTTAGTGGTGCTCAAGCCATTTTCATCAATGCAGCTTCAAAGTACAGAAACACTTTAATCCAGGTGAAGTTGCCACAAGGAAAATGATGACTAATCTCTTCATGCGTCACACCCATAGTCTTCTTCCTTCTAATAAGGGTATCTACCAGTACTACAAAAGTTAACAAAGAAAAAAGGCCCTGACACAATACTATCCTGATAAGAGATTGTAGCTAGGTTGGTGACCAGGGCTGTCTACCTTTAACATTTTTACCTCTGTCAGTCAGCCTAAAATATAGCCATGCCGGGCATTCAGTGTCCACTTCCCTCTTCACATGATGGCCCATGACTACAGAACTAGCTTATATTTCAGGACCAAGATGGGCTTGAATGCCCCAAGCCGTATTTTTCTTTCTCTCTTATAATGAGATCCACCTAGCCCCACCTAACACATTACCAAGATTTTCTCATATATAGTTACTTAGACAGATAAATCTCCATCCCAAAAGGCTAAGGCACTGACAGGATGAAATACTAGCCTATACCATGGTTGCTTTTCACAGTATTTTAACTTGTGTCTTACATGGTATTTTTATTTGCTTGTACAAAATACTATAAAACTAGATTGAATTTTCCTGGAAAAAAAATCACAGAAACCAAAGTATTGCTGTGGAGCATTTTTCCCGTGCCGATCAACCTGCACTGGAAGATTTTAAGGTTTCTGGTCACAAGACTTTTTAAAAACCATCAACTATCCTCAGAGGAAAGACACAAATCTTCATTTTTATTTGCTAACTTGATCGGTGCTTTATTTTTCTTTCAAGATCCTGCTGAGTCTTCTTGGCTCATGGCCAAGGCATGCATTTTGCCTCTCTATTTGTATCAAGTATGACCATATTCAAGTTGATGGGGAACAGGCTGGTAGAGAACAGACTATTAAATAAGCCCATTTCCTTAGCAACAATTCCTTTTTCTCCAGCGCTTTTAAAACTCTGATTTTCAGTACCACTCCATGCTGACACAAACATTCTGCCTCTTGACCTTAAGCAGATCAGAGCTGTGTCAACACCAAGTGTCAAATTCAGATGGAGTAAATTGCTCTGAACCTCACCTTTCTTATAGCCTGCCCTTAGGCTGCCAGTGCTTCACATTCAGGAGAGATCACTACCCAGAGGGACCTGTGGCATTTAATGCAGATGGAACCTTGCCCCAAAGGGCACCTGGAGATTTCCAGTACCGTATTTGTTATTCAACCAATGACATCCTTAATTAAAGCCAAGTAAAATCTTAATCCTGAACGTGTCTGTTTTTCAAAAAAAAGACAATTATCTCCAAGCAGACAGTGTATCTGGTCAGGATACAAAAGTTTCTGTGCTTAACACAAAACTTTTGGTAGGAATGAAGACATTATTTCTCTGCTCCTAGGGCAACTAATTAGTGCTGAGAGCTGTGTTCAAACATCCTTCCCTAATGCCACAGACCTCTGCTATTGCTTCACACTGAACCTCCCGTAAGCCTAAAATCTGTAATTTCTGTTCAATGACTTAACAGAGCAAAAGCTAAATCCCTTTTCAAAAGGAAAAAAAGTGGCCAAAACCCAAAGGGATTTAATTAAGAAACAAGTCTTCGTTTATCAGTATTGCTATGAACATGTAAAACCCCACAGGGAATTCCTAGTAGACAAGAGTCTCAGGAATGAGAGGACCTACCTTCTGCAGGTTTGTGGTTGCTCTGTTCTCATCAGAGCTGAACAGGAGCTGCTCAGAGCAACCAACGCCCAAGTCACATTGGTGAAGACCAGGAGGAACCTTACATGATCGGGAACATCTTTAAAGAGAAGTCGTCACATGCCTACCTTTTGATTTAAACCTTTTGTGGATCAGATTCAGTTTGGGGTCTGAGGTTTACCCACATTTGTCTTGAGAGCCCGAGGTGCAGTTAATCCATTTGCACAAGCCTGATTGACTGGTAATTACTCCAGTCCCAACAATTGGGAACACCATGTTCCAGATCCATAGGTACCATCTTCACATTTGCCAGGTAATACCTGGCCCAGCATTGACAGCCTAACAGAAGACCATACTTTTTATGATTTCAGAGAAACTGCTCATCCAATTGCTCACAAACTCAAACTTGCACGCAAATTGTTGCAGGACAAAGCCACAGAACTAGAAAAATGAACAGCACAGCCACAATACAGCAAATCTTTCATCTGAATCCAGGAGCCACTCTGAAACAGGTGTTCTGCTGGGCTTCCCCACTGGATATGCAACTCACTAATTACCAGATTTGTCTCAGGACTGCTGGCACTAATTAACACTGCAGTCTAATTAATCAGAAATTCAAAATTCCACTGAAGAGCTTTTATGCAGCTCTTTCTGCTAGGCACAATGACGGAATTTTTTTGTTGTTGGATTTTGCTTTTTTGATAGTTTATTTTGCTTTGAACTTGTAGCAAGATTAATAGTCTTGATATGAGTAGAATTGATCACTTTCTATTAAACAGCTTTTTGTCTTTTTGTCTTTTTTTTAAACTAACATTGCTCTTACCAAACTCAAACACATACCCTTCCCCCTGCCTCATATTTTATTCTCAAAACACTGTTTTTTTCATATGACAGTAATCAATACCTTAACTGTTGCTTGCTGTGGATCTTTCCATCTCTAGCCTATGAGCAGCTTTGGCTTAACCAAGGAGTCATCCTGCCACAAACTTTAAAGACAGAGGTATCTCTAATTCCCTCAGAGCCGGAACTAAAAACTCAGCCTGCCCACAAACTCACATTAAACACAAATCACAATTTTATTCTCCAATTTAGCTCAACTATAATTTCTTCAGAGACGTGCATGTTTCTCTCACTATGCTGACAGTGTTTCAAGGACAAACATGATGTTTGACCTGGCCTTGCAAGAGGCCAGGGCCAAGCATGGCTCCATATTTTTCAGGAGTCTGAAATACTCACAGCAAAGCGCAGATTCACAGCTGCTCAGGCACCAGCTATGTCTAATTGTCACCAGAGCACTGCTAACACTTGACATAAAATCCTTCCCCTGTCACATATGGACATTTAGCTTCCCAGTCACCATCTTCTCCCCCTTAAACATTTGGAAATCTGGTCTCCTGTGACAGTAAACAAGAGATGATCATGGGATGGC
This sequence comes from Fulmarus glacialis, assembly GCF_000690835.1. Lineage (NCBI taxonomy): Eukaryota > Metazoa > Chordata > Aves > Procellariiformes > Procellariidae > Fulmarus > Fulmarus glacialis. The sequence continues at coordinate 6,737 of NW_009195829.1, read as the reverse complement.
CTCCTGCACCTTCCAGAACCTCTACTAAAACAATTAAGCAAAAGTGGAAATATCTATCCCCTCTGGAACATTCTCAAATTGCTCTCTGGACAATATTAATTTCAGCGACATGGGAGGGAAACATCCAATTTTGTTTTTACCAAAGCAATGATTTTTGGTAGATGTAAATGAATATGAGTACTGGCTGCTTTAACTAAAAAATAAACTAAACTGTGAAATATGTAACAAACCATAAATGCTACCCACCTTTAAATAATCCTCCTTCTATATTGTTACTCTCTACATCCTCATGCAGGTTTGTCATAACCCTTAGCCCTACAATTTATTATTAAGGTGCTTTGATAGCTATTTGTACTTTGCACTGCTTAAATAATTCAAATGCAAGCAGCTAGAACATTACACAAACCTACACTACAGAGGCTTACAGCAGACATGGCTTTAAGCAATTTCAGCACAGTTTGGCCACACAGTCCAAGACAACCCTTCAGTCCCCATCCAGCAGGACTCCAAGCCACTGGGAATGTAGTACCCTACCTGATTTTATGAAACAGCAGGAGCAGGAGATCATGCCATCAGTGGCTAGTTTTGAAAAAGTACAGCACATTCAGATCAGCTAAACTCCAGGTAAGCTCCAAGGTAAAAAGCAGTAAAAGAAACCCTCCCACTCTGGCTGATCTGGAAGATGTGGTGCACTGAATGATTTAGCAGCTGAAGGCAATGGGAGCTACAGGTGCTCAGCACGTCTGAAATATCACACCTAATGTGGCAAGCATGGTGGAGAGAGCAGAACTGCAAACTAGCACAAGGGCTTAATCCTGATACTTTTAATTACTCCAGACGAACAAAAGTTAACCCTTATCTTGCTGGCTTCTACACAGGGTAACATGGATAAGTCCTCACTGGCTGTACACTTAAGAAAACCTTCCCTGATTGAAGAGATTAAAATCTAAATGCATCTAAACAGGCAAAAACTTGTAAAAAGGAAGCTCTTTGTGCCCATGAGCACTAGAAGGCACAAACAGGAAACCTCATTGTGCTTGTGTGTCCCCCTCCACACCCGCACTGAGAGATGCCAACCCCAGATAAGCTGCAGCAGTTGAACATCAGCAGTTCGTTCACCAGGTGCACATTAACCCAGCTGCTTTCAAACTTGAACAAGAATAATTTAATGCAGGTCTTGTACCCCTCTGAAAACCAAGCCATGTTTTCAATCTCCCGTTACACTGCATCACTGCATTTGTTTTCCAGAGTTTTTGTATGGAAGGAAGGGGGACTTTGCAATCATCCTGCTGATTATACCTACAGCTGTTGAAAATTAGGGAAAGCCAGATGGTGTCTCACCAATTGTTCTGCAGCTGGCCACAATGAAGGCAGCTGGGGGAGACAAACACTCCCACCACACTCACCACAGAGAACAGCACAAAAAAGAAATGCATCTCCTCCTAGCAAAACTCCAATTCATTATTCAAAAAAATAGAGGGTTGAGGAAAACTGTTTCATGCAATTGCCAGGGGAGAAAAAGGGGAAAAAAAAAAAAAACCCACAAAAAACCCCACCAACCTAGAAGTTCGGTTGCATTGTCAAATCAGTGCTGCAAAACCTAAACTAATGTGGTTGATTCCCAAGGCATGGGAGTGAGGGATGTCCTTTGGCTGCAGATGTGGTAGCCATGAGTGCTCCTTGTGATGCTTCACATTTACATCTGCAAGCTTGATTTCCTATCATCCTCTGAACTGCTAAGATTTTCCTCTCCCTAGGCAACACACCATTGTGAACAGATGCAGCTCTAAGGCTCAGAAGCTGAACTGTATATTTTTGAGCAAGCACATGCTGGCTGGCAAAGAAAACCATTCATTAACACAAGTGAGATGATATCATAAGCTACAACGGAACTCTGCTCTACTGAAGTGCTTACCTGAAACCCAGGCCTTTGATTTAATTTCTCGTGACGCATACAGACCTCTCTTTGAATGTTACAGACTCTGCAAGCTTCAGTCAGCCATCCTCCTACCTGAACTAACCAAAAAGGGAATCTGTGTTAAAGCTTTCCATAATTCTCAAGCGCCAGCTGACTATGAGGCGGAAACTGTCATTTTGATGATTTCACAGATGATTTGGAAAGGCAATTCCTTAAAGGGTCACGGACTTGTCTCTCTACACCTTTAGCTTTATTGCATCCAAAGGCTCTTTAGTTGCTGAATCCATTCCCAGAGCACTTCCCATTACATCTCTCTAGCCAGCCATGTCTTTTAGCCTTGCAACCCTAAGCACATAGTCCCATAGCCCTATTTTTTTCCAGAGCTGTGATGGCAGCAAGCACTCTAAAATGTCTACAACAGTTGTGCACATCTTACTATTTCCCCCCCCTCATTTCAGCAGGTTCTCTTAAACTGCTCATGAACACTCAGGAGCATTTATACTGTGCTCAGTAGGTCAAATAATTGGTGGGGATCCATCACAAAAAGTGGGGAAAACCCCCCAAAACATAATTTCAGTCTGCAGCAGGCTAAAAGCCACCAACATTCTTCCAGCATGACAATACAACACTAAATGACACCTCTTGTCTTTGTTAGAAATTGCGAAAGATTGCAAATGAAGCCAAAATGCTCATTTTCTTGAGAAGGAAAAAGAGAGCAATCTCCAGAGATATGGTGACAAACTATCCCAGTTCATCCGTCACTCCACATGATCAGGCTTTTGTTCTCTTCCGGCAGTCCATCTTTTCAAGGTACTGATTTTTTTTTTTTTTTGCAGCCAAGTACCATGCAGCAGTGCTACAGAACCTTAAAACAGCTTCTGCATTTCATCCCAGAGGCTTCACCATTTAAATGACAAGGAAAGGGATTCTTATGCATGCAGATTAGCCAACTCTACCCTGTACAGCTAGCCAGCATGAGACTGAGGGTATCATGATGAACAGAGTTCATGATGCGTCACAGATCGGCTTGCGCATCTGACCCCAGAAAGAGGGAACATACACAGTTTATTTGGGAAAGGCCAATGTGTTCATTGACACTGTAGCTACACAAGAGGCTTTTTAGTCCACAGCTTGAAGAATATTACCTCCCAACTCAGCCTAGCCTGGCATTAAAATCAGAGGTCCTGGTAGGTAAGTACCTAATAAGAACAGTACTTTGCCATTGAATAGTACATGATGAGGAAGATTTTTCTACCAACAGCAGAAAAATTATTAGTTCCCCCCATGCTTGCCCACTATTAGGCACATCTGCTTTAAAGACAGATTTCTCCAGTATGTTAGGACAAGAGGACTATACATTAGTCTCCATTTATTTAATAAGCTCAAAGCTATAATGCGCTGAGTGTTTTCACTGAGTATCAAGTGTGTAACTGTGTAGGCTTAGCTAGATAAGGAGGAAGAGAAATAGGTCAAGCTTTTGTGCTTTAAGAATATCATAATGTTTACTTTTTTAATTAATATTGCTGAACTATACACCCCTGTAACGAACTCGCAAGGACAAAAATATTGCCCCATGAATTTTTCCCTCTAAGCTTACCATATTTGAATGTAGATACCGGTAATGATCAAGGAAGAAAAATGGAGAGAGATATTTATATAAAAATTTCATGCAAGAAACCTAAAACACTGTAAACTCATGTCTTTCTGCAGATGATGATTCACTCATTAAATCTAGAAACATTTTCAGACATAAAGTGGAATACCATATCTGTGTGGGTATGGGGTAACCGGAAGATTAAAGCGATGGATAATTTGAAATGTTAAGATACTATATTAAGAACATATATTTATGACCAGAGCTGCAAAGAGTTCCAAAATTTTCAAAAAATGTAACAACTATGTTTTGGCTGTATTTAATTGATTTTCCTATAAATGCAATGTTTGGTAAGTTGTAGGGGGAATAAACCTATTTCCTAACCAGCTCCGTTAGGACTGAAGTACAGTGCCCATACTCATCCTCCCCAAGGGGATCCCCCCAAGGCTGCCAGTATGTCTGTGTGCAGCCGATAGCTTCACCACATGCTGCTGGCTCTTGCAGGCTTTAGCAACCCCTCATTACACACTGGAAAGGTAGGTACATGCATATATCGTGTAGACATAGAAAGATTTTTTTTTTTTTTTAATTAGAAATAGATATATATCTATCTAGAGATATATAAGTAAATAAATAAATAAAGTACCAGAACAGAAACCCAGACTAAACTGGGACTGCATTGCTGCTACTCTGGGCTCTGCTTTCAGCATACAGCTACCACATGCCCAGGGCGCTCTCAGCCCATGCTATATCGTGCCATATCAACTAACTCCACATGGACCAGCTCCTCATCTGGAGGAGCAAACTGGCACTGCTCCCATGACTTAATCAGAATTTTGCTAATTAGCACCAGCACACGACTGATAGCTTTCTGCCTGAGGAGATATGAACATTTTTCCTGCCTGCTGGCCTGTGAAAGCTTTTGCTAGCATGGGATGATCTTTTCTGATGTGGTAGAAAAACAGTTGTGCGTTGTGTTTCCATTTCTGGAAAGAACTTCAGCGACTGCTTGCTGCACCGACGAGACAGGCTCTAGCAGGCTGCAGTCCTGTAAGACCCAGTGATGTCAAACGGGACACTGTGACCACACAGGTCAACTGGAAAAGTGTGCTTCTGATACACTGCCAGAGGAAACGAGCTCTCCTCATCAACGGCGCATAGCTGTGCTGAGCCAAGCAGTCTCCCCATTGCAGCGAAAACCCAGCATATGTGCAAAGTAATTAACAGCTACCATTTAACTCCGGAAACTAAATGAACAGGGACAGAGCTAGAGAACATTAGTGCCGAGAAACAAAGGACTGGTTCTAATGAGGGACAAAGCACAGCACTTCCCCGCTCAGTCTGCACTCAGGTCTGCATACACACATGGCCACGCAGAAGAAAATATAGCTCTCTCCTACCATGCCAGCAGTATTCATTATTGATATTTGTGACAAAGAGCACCTATATACTGCAACAGAAATGCAATCCAACTGCGCTACGCACAGACTCTGCCCCCAAAAGCATAGCACGCAAATACACCGTAATGACAGAGAAAGCATTTGTTAGCGAGGCATGGCCAGATTAAGCGATGTGACCAAGGTTACACAGACAGCCAAAGGCCACTGAGAATCTCTGTTACAGCCCCCTTTGTCTCCTACAGTGATAATGCATTCCCAGATGGAGATAGACAATAAAAACAGAGTCAATACTGCTAGGGATCTTAGGCTTAACTGGAGTCACTCTGATTTCCATTGATACTAATGATAGCATGTAGAAAAGCTCATCAATTTTATTGAGTGGAAGTTTCATTAGATATAAAGAAGCCGGACAATAATGGGCATGAAATTAACAGAATAAAAGCAGTACAGGATCATATAAAATTACAAACTGATTTCTCTGCAATAAAAGATGATATTCAGAGAATGGTAAAGGCACTTCCACTAATTAATTAAAGGTAGTTTGATCACATCACCTCTTTCAGATAGACTCGAGTTTGTAGTTGCAACTATACTGGTGTTAAGAATTGAGGCAGTAGAAAACACAGCACAGTATTTTTAGCTGACCTGAAAATACAGTCCTCCCATTCTCATCTTCAGTTGCTATTTCTTTCAATGCTGCCAAATGTTAAACAGACCCTAGAAGCAAAGAGCTCCGCAGTTAATGTGGTACAATTTATAGTAGGTGGTTCACCTATGTAAAATACAGCTCTGTGTCACAAACCTCAGTTGCATGGATTTCATACAGAAGATGCAGAGGCTATGCTGACAAAGTTATAACTCAGCAGAAGAGCTGGAGCAACAAACATATTTTATTACGAGAGGCTGCAGGCTTATTTATTTATCCAGCTTGTGCACCAGGCAGATGCTAGAAAGATGCAACCTTTCCCCCAGGCTCACACACATGGGCAATTATGCGCCTGAACACCTCCCTCCCAGAGAGAGCATGGAGTCTCACTCTGAAAAATGGCAATTCAACACTGCAGGAAGCCAGCACAAGCCAAGAAAGGATGCTGTGGGAATAGAGGATAGCACCATGATTCTCAGCCTTTTCCAGACTCCGCTCTTTCTTATTCAACTGAGAACCAGTAGCAATCCAGCGTTACATTTAATAACTTGATAAGGCTGGCAGCAAGAAGCCCTGAGCTAATAGGATATTAATCTCTCCATCTTTGGAGCAAGCACAAAGCGCGAGAGCAAATATGACCCAAAGGGGCATATAAAGAACTCTGGTTTTTGCTTTTGCTTTATGGGGAATCCCCTCAGAGCTTTTGATCCAGATGGAAACCAGCAGGGGCAACAGGGGATACAAAGATATCTTCTAGCTAGTTACACACGTGCCTGACCTAAAGTGTTCAGGTACTGGGTTGGATGCTGTGATTTGTGCCAGGGACCACTTCAACTTAAACAGATTACCATTATCCTCAAGGGGCCACCCTTGAATCCAAGAGCAACCAGTGCTCGAGGGAATCAGTATGGGCAACTATTAGGAGCTGCAGGTAGTTGGAGGGCACCTTAGGATTCCCTTATAGTGAACTTCTACAATCACGCAAGCTGGTTTTATGGCAGCTCTGCAGCGCAAACTGCACTTAAGGAAGACAGTTCCAGTGCTTCCTTTCCGGAGCAATTGGTGGAGTTGCAACAGGACCCTACAGAGACTATGAAGGGGACAGGCAAGAGAGGGTGCCTTTTAAAGATCAGGCCATGCTCTGGCCACTTCCCCATCATTTACCAGCAGTCCTGGTTA